>NC_062965.1:2433707-2458707 GCF_023119035.1 Salvia hispanica
AGAGTTCAGATTAGGCAAGTGCTCCAGCGTTGGGATTTCCTCACATTCTGAGCAGTGCTCAAGTCTTATATCAGTCAAGTTGTCAAGTGGTACCCAAGAATTTTGAAGCCCATCCCATATTGCCATCTTCTCAATCCATGTTGGAAATCTTTTGCCTTTGTATCCTGAAATATTCAACTCTTTCAAATTTGGATGAGGTTGGAGGCCTTCCAATACACTCTCATCATTTCTTTCACTCACACTCTCTCATCCCAACTAAACACCAGTTTAGACAAGTTTGACTTCTCCAACATATTTGCTTTCATAGCCTCTTCCTTGTCACGCACCCTTTCAAGATTCTTAATCTCTAGCGTTCCTTTGAGATTCTTCAAACTTCCGAGCTCTTCAATTTGGTAGCCCTTCTCTTTTCCCACATTAAACTTCTCAAGTGTTTGGAGACTAGTTAATCTCCCAATCTCTGCAGGCAACTCCGTTCTCACAATGTAGATAAAGATGCCTTAAATTAATCAAGTACTTCAACGTATTTGGCAGTTTCTTTAATTCATCTATTTTTGATCTTAATGTTTGCAAGTGATGGAGTTCACCAATCCACTCGGGAATGTTTGCAATTGATGTATAAGAAATATTGAGATTTCTCAAATGTATCAATTCCCTAATTGAACTGGACAACTCTTTATAACGATAACCATAAAGAGTTAGATTATGCAGACTTTTGAAGTTAGAGAATATGGTACCAGAGTTTCCACCTCCCCAGAGCAATAATGTACGCAAATTTCTCGACACTTCTTCTGGAATATCACTTGAATCTTTTTCGTGAAACTTGTATCGAACTATAGTGCTGCCATCTGTATTATTAGTGTATAAAACAGAAGATGCAAGATCATGCACAAGATCGTGCATCATACAACATTCCCTTCCATAAAAATCTGCCTCTGCAGCTTGCAATAATGAGTTCTGTAGAAGCACATTCAAAAACATGTTGCCCACAGACTCCATATCATCTCTTCCGATAGGTTGAAGAAACCCTTCTGCCATCCAAAGTTCAATCAGCTCCTCCTTCACAATTACCTTTCCTTTGGGGAAAATCGAACAATAAGCGAAGCACTTCTTGAGTGACGGTGAAGACAGGTGATCATAGCTCAATTTCAATATTGTTGAAATAGTTTCACCTCCTTCACCATCCGAAAGCCAATTTTCTTTGATGGAGCGCCAATCTTGTACGGATTTACAGCGACAAAGCACACCCCCAACCACTTTGGCAGCCAATGGCAAACCCTGACATCTTTTCGCAATCTCTTTCCCAATCGTCTCAAATCCGGATGGAACTTCTGCATTCCCATCAAAAGCTTTTGTTTTGATTATGGACCAGCACTCTTCATGTGATAAGCCCTTCACTGGATAATTATAAAATGGGTTAACAGTTGAAGCAACCTTTTTACTCCTGGTAGTGATGATAATGCCATTCCCCAGAGTAGAAGAAACTCCCTTCATGTTATTTATAAAGTCTTCCCATATCAAAACATCTTCATTCCAAACATCGTCAAGAACAAGAAGATAAGTCTTAGCCCTGAGAACTTCTCGAAGCTTTGTTCAGGATAACTTCCTCATCCTCAACTCTATCACTTGTAGTTGAAGCCAATATTGAATGGATTTTGTTGTAGAGACCGATTGGATCAAAAGTTTGAGAAACATGAACCCAAATATGTGATCCGAATGTCTTTAGCCTTTCATGATTGAAGACTTTACGAGTCAACGTGGTCTTCCCCATACCCCCCATTCCGACAAGAGCAACGATGGAGATGGTCCGATCTTGGGGGATACGGGTCAGCATGTCAACTACATTAGACACATCATCATCTCTTCCGACAAAGATTGGATCACTCATGATCGAATTAGTCCGAGTGGAAGTAGGAAAAACAAGAGCAGGTGCAGACTGAATTATGCTTTGAAGGCCAAGATCTGTTGCCATTTTGTTCATAGACTCAAACTCCGCATTGATATTCTTGATTGTGTGAGCCATATTATGCCGACGCGAAATGCTTTTGCAGGATGAGAAGCATGATAGCAGCTTAACCTTGGCCTTGGGACTGGGATTGGGTGTCTTCATTTTCTCCACTTGTTTATGGAGAAGTTGATAGCTGAGTTCGTCCAAGACATTATCAGCATCGAAAGCCACGACTTCAAGGTCCCTCAACCATACTTTGACAGCCTTGTCAGTGATGGTTTTCTTCTCAGCATCATTCAAGAAGGCTTGGATCATGTCCAAAGTCCTCTGCAGCTGTCGGGCAGCTCCATCGAGACCTCGAATCAAAGAGTACTCATCCTTCAAAACGTTGATCAGGTTTTGAACAACAACTTCGATGGCTGCAGAACCTCCTTCCATAGTATTGCAGAGTGATACCTATAGTAAAAGAGGAAATGCTATTAAATTTTGACTCATGTAATATGCACATTGGCCAACTTGTGTATTTGTTCACTAATTACCTACTCTATAAGATTCCTTGGAAGAAGTTTGGCATGTCATAAGTGTTTTAAATCGGCTGTCACATCAGTGTTTAATTTGTCAAAAAAGAGAAAAATGGGATATATAGTTCAGAAATTTCATCTTTCTTAATTTATTTTTCAGATTATTTAAAAGTATGGGATGAGCCAAAATTTTTTACCATCCATGATTTATTTGTCAATTTTTCTTATACAATATATCAAAAGTTATTAAGTCAATCTACAACTTAAATTAATTAGATCAAAAGCATTTAAGGGATAAGGGATAATTGAACTCTGGGCCACATGAAACTATTTCTAACCACAACCATCTTGATCAAAGCCATTGATTGGCATGTCGAAAGTTATTAATCTTCACAAAAAAAAAAACAAATATTGTAACCTAACAAGTGATTAAGAGCTAAGTCAATGTACAGATTTGAATTATTAGATCAAATACAAGGCAAGATCAATCACAAAGTCATGTGAAACAATTTTTATGATATTTTATCAAAAACAACCAACTACTCCCTTAATTTGAATGGAGAGAGATGGTTACAAATCCGTAATGTCTAAATAAGGATTTTTTATGGGCTGAAATACGTTTATGCTTCAGAAAGATTATTTTCTGGCTCTAATTAATTATATTAATCCAATAAAAGTCCCAATTAACCACATCTTAACAAGATATGAACATGCATATGGGTTTTCAACCACAATTACGATCATCCAAATTTAATGAAATTTTGTAAAAAACTACGGTCATTACAAAATATTTATCAAAATAGGAAAATGCCTACTTTAATCAATTTCTAATATATACTTCTCCTTAGCTTTAATTAACTTATCTGAAGAATAAAACACAGAATATTAGTCATATGTAATCTATAATATACTATGAAACTTTGAACAATACACAACTTATATAAGATAGGAAAATCCACGTTACAAAACTAGCAGTTAGATGATAAATTACAAGTTTCATAAGAAAAAAATCCTTCAACAAAAATATGAAAATGAAAAATGAAATACTTACTTGCCGTATAAAACAATGCGAATATGTATAAATCCTGTAGCAAAAAGCTCTCCCTCTCTCTCGTCAATTGCAATTTTGAGGCAAATGGCTATGGTAAAAAGAGAAAACAAGACTATATAAGCACAGCTTCAATTAATAATTTAAATCTATTGACCTTAAATTAGTCATTAATTATAGTATTGCTGATTAGGTTTTGTCGAGCCAGCCTGTAATGACAAACTCTCAATTATTCAGTAGTAGGTTGTTACACATATGGAACGTAACAATTAAAACTAATTTAGTAGGTTGATTAATGGCTTAATTGTCAACTATAGAGGCAGTAAGTAGAAGAATATACGAAACACATTTCGTGTTTGAGATTTCATTTTTACTTCAGAGAAAGAGTAAGACGCGTTTGAATTTCGCATGCATGTCTCTTGAAAAAATAATTGTTAGGTGGTGCAAGCTGCAGGAGATGTGGGATAAGTCTTTGCTTATCAAGAACTTTAGTTCAATTCCTATGTTGACAAAGTTTTGTTTTATTTGTTACTCGGATTGGGTTGTTATCGCAACAAAGATGACACAACAATATCCATTTATTTGAATAAGGTACAAATTTATTCTGAAATTCGAAAGTAATGGAGTTTCTACGGCGCTTGACGTATTGTATAATCTCTACTCACTAGACTACCATTCTTGTGAAGAACAGAAAAATTAGACAAATTTTAAAATCGACAACTATGAAGTAACTTAACTTCAAAGATAGAGCGTGCAAGTTACTCATCTATGCTTTCATCCATTTTTCCGTGTTAAAGTGATACTCCCTCATTCCGTCAATAAATATCACATTTTTCCTTTTCCATCCCTCTGCCAATAAATGTCTCATTTCGCTTTTACCATTTTTTGGTGAATGAACCTCATTTTACTCATATTCTACTAACTCATTTTACTCAAACTTTATGACTATAAAACTAATACTACCTCCGTCCCCCAAATATTGTCCCACTTTGACCCGGCACGGGTTTTAAGAAATGTAATCGAAAATGATTTAAAAAAGTTAGTAGATCGTGGGTCCTAATTTCATTCTGAAATTAGAAAGTAACGGAGTTTCTATGGAGCTTGACGTATTGTATAATCTCTACTCACTAGACTAACAATCTTGTGAAGAACAGAAATATTGGACAAATTTTAAAATCGACAACTATAAAGTAAGTTAACTTCAAAGATTCTTTCACACCTAAGTCCACTTATGAATTTCTCTTTAAACAAGATAGAACGTTCAAGTTCCTCATCTATGCTTTCATCCAATTTTCCGTGTTAAAGTGATACTCTCTCAGTCCAGCATTAAATGTCTCATTATTTCTTTTCCGTCCGTCCGTCAAAAAATATCTCATTTAGCTTTTATTATTTTTTGCTAAATGAACCTCATATTCTACTAACACATTCTACTCACATTTTATTATATAACTAATAGTATAAAAGTAGGACCCACGATCCATTAATTTTTATTATCGATTTTTCTTCATAAAGTCAAATAATTTCTTGAAAACCGAGCCAATAAAAAAATGTGATATTTAATCATAGATGAAAGGAGTACTCGGTAAAAACCATGATGTTCTTGATCTTCTTGACCCTTTTCTCCTATTTATTCTTGGTCGCTTTGTATGTATTTTATGGAGCATTATGGAATGCCAAAAACCGCCTCTTTTCCTTATTTAAACACTATGAATCTGCTACAAATAAACATGGAGTACTAAAGATGGATGATTTGATTTACATGAATACCTGATTAATTTACATCATATTCCCAGTAGTTAGGGATAAGTCCCTAACTACAAACTCTGGAGCAACTCCATCAACTCCACCCACAAATCCAGCGGCCAACACGGCTCGTCGGTGTAATCTCCAACTTACACGCGAAGGCTCTCCATCGGCATAACACAACCAAAGATAGAGATTAGGGTAAAAATATTCATATATGCCAATGATAATGATATTTACCCTATTTATTAGACTAAGGACCCTAGGGTTGGTTCGACCTTCTAATCTAACATCCGGAAAAGAACCAACAAAGAAAACCCGAACGGGGCTTGTATTTCGCCCGACACAATAACGTTTTAAAAAGAAATAAAAAATAACAAACATTAAAATTGTCTTTCCAAAAAGATGCAAAAAATATAAAATAAATCATAATAAATATATAAGTCTGGCTTCCTGACAGCCGGACCGGACTTAGTGTGCCTCGCCGTCGCCGCCAAGCTCTTCTCCTTTGGCTTCTCCTCCTGTGCACTTGGCTCTTTGCATGTTTCTGGCCTGTCAAGGTCACAGGCACGTCAACTACAGGGGTAATCGTATCAAAAACTTCCTTCCTAGGTGATTGCAACTTGAAACATATCTCCAAACAACCAAAACTTGCCTATAATGTAGTAGGATTTTAAGATGAATTTTAACTATGATACAGATCCATCCTAGCTATTGCTTCAACCAATAATTTATTTTCGTCAACACAATATAAAAACTTATATACTACTCCCTACGTCCCTAATAATTCGTCACCATTTGACTGGGCACGGGTTTTAAGAAATGTAATAGAAAGTGAGTTGAAAAAGTTGGTGGCATGTGAGTCATACTTTTTATATAATAGTTTTATAATAAAATGTGAGTGTAAAAGATTTAGTGGAATCTAGGGTCCACTGCCAAAAATGGTAAAAGTGAAATGTGATAAATTTTTAGGAACAGACGAAAAAGGAAATAGATGACAAATTTTCAGAGACGGAGGGAGTACTTACTTACCCAAATTTTACAGACGACGATGACACCAGATTTTCAGATTGGGAAGGTTGCGCCATTCTCACCACAATATAAAAAGGAAAACGTGTCATCTTAAGTGGGACGGAGGGTGTAGGTATTAAATAGTCCATACTTGTTCAGACGACGACACGTGATTTTCAGGTTGGGATGGTTGCGCCACTCCGAATCAGCTTTTAGTTTCGGGCAATAGTAAATTTGTAACCGTTTTAAGTTAGTGAAGCCCGCAGCCACAGGGGGCAGATACCTCAACTTCTTGCAACGTTCTATGTGCAAGGACGTTAGAGATGAGAGGTTCCCCAGCCACTGGGGCAATTCTTTTACTCCGACATCTTCCAACCTTAAGTAATCAATTGTAGTGAGATGTTGAATTGATTGAGGCAGCCACTCCCAATCATCAATCCCCTTGAAAGTGAAGCGAGTAAGTGAATTGCGACATCCTTGCAATATGCCATCCACCGTCTCTCTGATGGCATCAGCATAATCACTATCCCAACGCCAGACCAAATTCACATCTATATTTAATTCCTTCAAGCTGCCAAAACTCCAACTCTCAATAGTACCACCACTAGCACTAGCAGCCATGAGTTTAGAAACACGTCTGATTTTCAATACTTCGAGGCGAGGAGCTGATTTAGCCAGACAGTCAATTAGCATTGGTAGATTCTGTAGGTCCCTTAATCCTTCGAATTTGAGTATCTCGATTGTGGGAGCGAACGACTCCAGAATTTGACATGGAAATTCCTTCAGCCACCTGCATTCTTCAAAATCCAGCTTACGCAGGATTCCTTGGTGTTGTCTTACTCCGCCACTCGGATTCCCAATTGATATTAGGTTACCACAGTTCCATATAATCAACTCCTCCAGAAAAATGAGGGTGTCCAAGCCATCTGGTAAACCTCTCAATTTAGGGCAATACCGAATCTCTAATTTTGAGAGATCCCGATTCTTATAGAATAACTGCTTTGGCAGTTTTTTCAGCTTTATCAATCCAGACAAATAAAGATATTTCAGACTAGGCAAGGACTCAAGCGTTGAGATTTCCTCACATTCTGAGCAATCCTCAAATGTTAACTTAGTCAAGTACTCAAACGGTACCAAAGAACCCTGAAGACCATCCCATACTCCCAACCATCTTGGAGATTTTTTGCCTTTAAATCTTTCAATCTTCAACACCTTCAGATTTGCATGAGGTTGGAGTCCTTCCAATACACTCTCATCATTTATTCCACTGTCACTTCTCATAAGGTTTCTTCTCTCTTCATCCCAATAAGTCCCTGGTTCTTCAGCCCAACTAAACACCAGTTCAGACAAGTTTGATTTCTCAGACAAATTTGCTTTCATAGCCTCTTCTTTGTCACGCACCCTATCAAGATGCTCAATCTCTAGTGTTCCTTTGAGATTTTTCAAACTTCCGAGCTCTTCAATTTGGTATCCCTTCTCTTCGCCCACTGTAAAGTACAGAAGTGTTTGAAGATTAGTTAATCTCCTAATTTCTGCGGGCAACCCTGTTTCCCTCCTTAGATAAAGATGTCTTAAATTAATCAAGTACTTCAGCGTATTTGGCAGTTTTTCAGAAATATATTGTTCTGCTCTTAATGTCTGCAAATGGTGGAGTTCACCAATCCACTCCGGGATGTTTCCAATTGATGTCATGGAAATATTGAGATTTCTCAAATGTATCAATTCCTTTATTGAACTGGGTAACTCTTTATAATTTTCACCAGAAAGAGTTAGATTATGCAGAGATTTGAAGCCAGAGAATATGATACCAGAATTTCCACCTACCAAGATTAATGTACGCAAATTCCTCGACACTTCTTCCGAAATACGACTTGATTCGTTTTCGTGAAACATATATCGAACTACAGTGCTGCCACTTGTATTAGTATGCAAAACAGAAGATGCAAGATCATGTACCAGATCGTGCATCACAATATATGGCTCTGTAGCTTGCAACAAAGAGTTCTCTAGAAGCACATTGAGAAACGTGTTGCCCACAGACTCCATATCATTCGTCTGTCCATCATCCGTCTGTCCAGGTTGAAGAAAGCCTTCTCCTATCCAAAGTTCAATCAGCTCCTCCTTCATGATTCTCTGACCTTTGGGGAAAATCGAATAGTACGCAAAGCACTTCTTTAGTGAAGACGAAGGTAGGTGATCATAGCTCAGTTTCAATATTGTTGAGATACTTTTGCCTTCTTTACCATCTGAAAGCCATGTTTCTTTAATGGAGCTCCAATCTTGCATGGATTTACGGCGACGAAGCACATCTCCGGCCACATTGGCAGCCAAGGGCAAACCCTGACATCTTTTCGCAATCTCTTTCCCAATCTTCTCAAATCCGGATGGAACTTCTGCATTCCCATCAAAATTTTTTCTTTTGATTATGGACCAGCACTCTTCATGTGATAAGCCCTTCACTGGATGAGTATGAAGTGGATTAACAATTGAAGCAACATTATGACTCCTGGTAGTGATGATAATGCCATTTCCCTCTTTAGAAGAAACTCCCTCAATGCTTTTTATAAAGTCTTCCCATTTCAAAACATCTTCATTCCAAACATCGTCAAGAACAAGAAGATAAGTTTTAGCCTTGAGGGCTTCTTGAAGCTTTTTCAGGATAACTTCCTCGTTCAGGATAACTTTCTTGTTTGGGATAACTTCCTCTTGCTCAACTCGCTCGCCTCTATCACTGGTAGTTGAAGTCAATATTGAATGGATTGTGTTGTAAAGACTGATTGGATCGAAATTTTGAGAAACATGAACCCAAATATATGATTCGAATGTCTTTAGCCTTTTGAGATGATTGAAGACATTTCGAGTCAACGTGGTCTTCCCCATACCCCCCATTCCGACAAGAGCAACGATCGAGATGGTCCGATCTTGGGGGATATGGGTCAGCATGTCAACTACTTTAGACACATCATCTTCTCTTCCGACAAAGATTGGATCTTTCATGATCGAATTAGTCCTTTGTGGAAGTAGGAACGACAACATCAGAGGCAGACTGAATTTTGCTTTGAAGGCCAAGATCTGTTGCCCTTTTGTTCATAGAATCAAACTCCGCATTGATATTTTTGATAGTGTGAGCCATATCATGCTGACGCGAAATGCTTTTGCACGATGAGAAGCATGATAGCAGCATCGAAAGTTGATAGCTGAGTCCGGACTTGGGACTGGGACTGGGATTGGGATTGGGATTGGGTGTCTTCATTTTCTCCACTTGTTTTTGGAGAAGTTGATAGCTGAGTTCGTCCAAGACATTATCAGCATCGAAAGCCACGACTTCAAGCTCCCTCAACCATAATTTGACAGAACTTTCAGTGATGTTTTTCTTCTCAGCATCATTCAAGTAGGCTTGGATCATGTCCAAAGTCTTCTTCAGCTGCCGGGCAGCTCCATCGAGACCTCGAATCAAAGAGTACTCATCCCTCAAAACGTTGATCAGGTTTTGAACAACAACTTCGATGGCTGCAGAACCTCCTTCCATAGTTGCAGAAAGATACCTATAGTGAAAGAGGAAATTCTTTTAAATTTTTGTCTCATGTAAACTTGTGGATGACAAATATCACACTAGTGTCAAGAAATATGTTTATAACTCTGGTACATTTCATCTATATAGGGCGACAATCATGTATATATATGCATAAATATATGTGGGTCAAATAATATTAGTGAGTATACTACTTATTCTAGGGAGTATTAAAAAAGGACCATTATTGTAATACATAAAAATGTATTGTTCTATGTAAAACTCCACTCATGAGTCATGACCATCTATTTTGCAACCATCTATTTAGGCAATATATATTAAGTCAATATTGAATTCTTGTTAGAAGAACAAATGTAGTTTATACATCAACTCACCCTTGCATGTCTATATTTATGTCTTTTCCTAACATCATACGTATGTTTTCTAATGTACATCTTTGTCAATCACACACACGTTGGTCCTCAAGTTAAATATGATTCTTCCCCGCTTGTTTGAAGATAAGAATCAACAAATAACGGGGCGGTGGATTTGATATGGGTGGAGGTACGCTACAACGGGTACGAGGGAATAATTGATAAGTCGAGATAGAATAAATGACGCCACAAACGACTGTGAAAAGTCGGATAAAATAACTCAATGAATTGAAAATTCAAGAGAAATAAAACTCAAATACTATTAATCTTAAAATGTGTGTCTTTTAAATCCAACAATGAGACCTTTATATTGATAAATGAAATTCTAAACATAAGAAAAAAAAGATAAAACCTAAAGGAAAAAAAATACTAAAAGGAACCTTGATTTGTAGAAGAAAAGAATACCAAAGTGAATTAATCAATTACTTTTCATATACTTAATAATTAACTAGGAAAACAAATTTAAATATAAAGAAAATCAAGTTAACTAATTCCAATTAACTAGGAGTATATGTTAATACGAAGATAGAGTTGTGATCAATGTTAAACTAATTTTAAAAACCGAGCTAGAGATCAAACTAAGGTCATTAGATCTATGTCAAACTAATTTTAAAAACCGAGCTAGAGATCAAATTAGGGCCATTAGATCTAATTTTTTTGATGAAATTCGTTGTTGTGTAAATTATATTACTCCTCATTACAAGCCTATTTTACTTCATTCTACCATATTTATTACATCATTCCAGTACGTAATACCTTGAAACTACATTATGTTTTTACCAACTTCCAGCAATTTTTGAAATGATTCACCACATGCTTCATTTGAATTCGTTGAACTGAGATTTTACTTTATTCACTTTAAAAACGATAATTTGTTTAGCGGGTTTTTTACTTCATTTAAGCAGGATTTCAAATGCTTCTACACATACTTCATTCAAATAATTTATTATTCTCTCTATCCGATTTAAGATGACACTCTTTCCTTTTTAGTTTGTCCCATATAAGATGACATATTTCTATTTTTAGGGCACCCACAGCGCGGTGCATGGGTGGCTCCATCTCGTAGACGAGACCACAACGAGACGGTGTTGTGGCCGTCGTCTCGTCGGGAGCCCGTAGCCGTAGCGTCGCGCGTCTCGCGCGAAAGAGGTCGGCTGGGAGACAGCTCGCCACGCGCCAGAGCCACGTGGTGAGCGCTTGCGCTAGGCGTGACGCCCACTCGTCGTAATTATGACGTCATTTTTAATTTTAAAAAAAAAACGGTAATATTACCGTTTTTTCAAGCGTAACCTATTTTTTTATTTTTATTTTTCTTATTCTATAAATACACACTACTCTCTTTCATTCTCCATTCCACACACAAACACTACAAATACCACATCTATTCTTCACTCAATTCACCTCTCTTTCCTTCTCCAATTTCTGTAAAAATGTCCGGTGACGGAAACTCCATCGGCTCCCATGGCTTCGATTTAAACGCGTTTAGCAACTGGGGGCCATGTTCAACTCTTTGGCTGGTTAGTCGACGTCGGGCACCCAAGGCTCAGCGACGCCCGCGCCGTACAAAGCACCACATTTTGATCTAGATGCATACTATCGTCCCTCCCTCCCCCCCACCCCCCCCCGAGGTCAACGCAGGGATTATCCCAAATTAGGGAGAATTTTTCGGAGGAACACGCTCCGGAATACTTTCTGATAGGAGGACGACGAGGCGGTGGAGGCCCCGCCAGTCGTGATACCGAGGAGGGACAGGGCGAGGAAGAGGAGGAGGATCTAGGTCGTCATCTATACAGCCGCAAGGAGACGTTGGGTCTATACAACGCTTGGTTCACCGTCTCATACGATCCTATCGTCGGAAATCAACAAAACCGCAAATGTTTTTAAGAGAAGGTCACCGCCGTTTACGAAGAGTTGAAGCTGGCGGGGGCTCACCGCCGCAACATGAAGATGCTCTGCAGTCATTGGGACCGGTGCGACAGAGATGTCAAAAAATTTAGCTCGATCTACAGGGCTGAAGCGGAGTAATACCAAAGTGGAGCCAGTGAGGTCGATATTCTGAGAGCGGCGATGCGAGTCTTTAAAGACGACGTCCAAAAAGATTTCAAACATATCGATGTTTGGGAGTTGATCATAAACGAAGAAAGGTGGGCCGACGGTGTCTGGTCCTCGAGCTCGAAACGCGCGAAGCACACGAGGGGTGGCTACTCGTCTAGTGAGGGCGGCGGGTCAGGCAACGCCTCACAGGAGTTTGAGGACACGCCCACCGATGTAGGTGGCTCCTCCTCCGGTTCACGACGTCGGCTGCAATGGACCAAGGGGCCGAAGGCGGCTAGAGGGAGGGGGTGGGGGAGGGGAAGGGGGAAGGGCCGAGGCGAATCAAGCCAGGCGGGCTCGAACTCGGGCCCGAGCACTTCCCTGCACTTCCCTGTGATCCGTACATGCTCGCCACGATGGCTGACACTTCCCGCGTGACGCCTCCACAATATGAACATCATATTGTCGGAATGCAGGAGATGGCAAGACAACTTGGTATTCGACCATCCACTAACTCGGGTGCACCGCCACCGACTTCGGAAGGATGATTCGCCGGCAGAGTTAATTTTTTAAATTTAAGTGTTTTGAATTTCTAGTATTTTAAATTATGTCTTTTTTATATTTTTAGGATTTTAATTATGTCTTTTTTATATTTTTAGGATTTTAAATTATGTGTTTTTTATATTTTTAGGATTTTAAATTGTAATTTTTTTTTATTTAATGAAGTGTGTTTTTTATTAATTGGATTTGTTGAAAATAAAAATAAAAAATGAAATTGAATGAATAGTTAAGAGATGAGATGGTTAAGAGATGGAGGGATGTAGGTGTTATCTCTTATTTAAGAGATGGAGTGAAAAGTACAGTGGGACCCATGAATAGTGAAGAGATGAGGGGGTTAAGAGATGGATAAGAGATAGCGTTGTGGATGGCCTTAGAAACTTTCTCTCTCCAATTACACTTTTTTCTCTTCAATTAAATATTCAACTATCTATCCCTCCCACTTAATACATAAACCCACGTATTCTCTCACCAATTAAACACATTAACCAACAACTCCTAAAATCATGTGTCGGCTAAGAAATGTGTCATCTTAGCCGGGACGGAGGAAGTACATCATTTCATTCCATGTGCTTATTACACCCTTCAATTTGGCTATCATTTCATTTTGTTCTCAGTGCCATGACGGCGGTGATAGACATTACAGAGAGAAAGAACGGTACGCGATGGGAAAAACCGCCTGTACGTACTAAAATGAAGTAATAATCCTATTGGAATTAAATAAAAACCTACTAGAATGAAGCATTATATTCTAGAATGAAGTTAAATACTCCTAATATGTTGTGACTTATTTGTCCTGGGTTGGAGTAAAATAGACTCGTGATAAAGGCGAAAATAATTTATACATCAGCGCTTCTTATTCATAAAAAACTAAATCTCGAAACCCTAATTTGATATAGTTCAATAAGGAGTGATTTTGCATAGACTTTATGAAAACAAACTCAAACAAAACTTAATTATTTCTGGATGACCGCAATATTTAGCTGTATAATTAAGTGGTCGGAGCGTAACAATTTAATTACATAAAATAATATGTGGATTTGTAAACAAGCAAATACCTATATATAAAAATCTAGGTTACTCATTCTGGTCATGAAAACAAACATTTGACAAATGATTTTGTTGGTTGAAATCATTAATATATAGAATCAAATGGCTCTAAGATGAGAACCTAGAACCAATGAATCATTGAGAATAAAAATATATAGCCTGAACCAACATATAGTATTTCAGTTTTAAGAATAGAATAAGAAAATATAAGTTACTTTCTTTGTCTCATTAAAAATGAAACGTTTTTCTTTTTGAATTATCCTAATAAAAATGAAATGTTTTCTAAAATAGAAACAACACTATTTTTATTTTTTCTTCTCTCTTACTTTACTCTCTCTTCATTAACTCACAAAACAACACTGCATAAAATCTCGTGCCGAAAACTAAATATTGCATATGTATTGGAACGAAGGAAGTATATAACTACTATTTCAGAATAAAAAATATCTTTAAACTCTAAATTTCACATAATTTTTTTCATTTAAATTATTTTTTAATAAGAATATAGTATTAAAAGTTTAAAGGTAATTTTACAAGGATAACAACAACATCCTAATTGAATATGTTAAGATCAATTAAAAATTTGATATTAAATTCATCGCATGTATCTATCTGAACTAAAATGACGCATTATTAAAAATGAAAACACATTTATCACTATTCTCTCTTAATTAATTCCCTCTCCAATTAAGATGAAGAAACAATACGTGGGCAGAAATTTCTCCACTAAAAAAAAAGACAATTCCCATGTATTGCATAAGAAAATTGAAAATGATACTTACTTGCTGAGAATCAGTACGTGGATATAACACCAGTAGGAAGTATCTCTCTCTCTCAAGACTCAATTATAAATATTCAGAATTTGAATTTGTGGCTGAATAGCTACAAAAACATAAAAAACAAGATTAGGTAAGCAGAGGTTCAGGTATTGAAAATCTAAAGCTAGTGGCTAATTTAATTTCTATTTTATTAATTTATAAATTATTAATAAAATTTTTATACTCCATTCACCCAAATTATTTGCTCCATATTCCATTTTAAATTATCTCAAGTTACTCGATTCATTTTCTTATTTGGCATATACTTTTATCTTCTCTCTTCTTCTAAGATATAAACATCAATTTCTTATATCTCATGCACAAAAACATGCATCAACTAGCTTGTAATGGATGTAGTACAAATTTAAAATTATTAATCATAATAATTATAATGATAAATGATACTATTTGCCTGTAAATTATTAATTTGATAGGATTTTGCTTTTAATCAAGATTTCGATGGTGGCCTTAAAATTTAGGCCACTTATATGTTTTTTTTTTTTATTATTGTTATTATATTGTTATTATATTATTATTATTATTTTATTATTATTATTATTATTATTATTATTATTATTATTATGCTTATGATTATGATTATGATTATTATTATTCTATTATTATTATTATTATGATTATTATTATACTTATTATTACTTTATTATTAATAATAACTAATTAATTAATTAATAATAAAATAAAAATAGTACTTTAATCACGTCTATTAGTTAACTGAGTTTAACTAATCAATTTAACTCCAAAATCTTTACAATATTCAGATTTTTAATTTGTGGCAGATAGCTATGACAAAAAAGAAACCAAGATTATATAATTAAGAGTGTCAAGCATTGACCTTGAACTAGTCATTGTATAATTGATTCATTGTATAATTGATTCAATTTATGCGAGAAAGCCTAAAATAAAATAATATGCACATGGGCCAACTTGTGTATTTGTTCACTAATTAACTACTCTATAAGATTACTTGGAAGAAGTCATTGGCACGTCAATATTTAATTTGCCGAAAAAGAGAAAATGGGATATAGTTGCAGAAATTTCATCTTCGGTAATTTATTTTTCAGTTTTAAAAAGTATGGGACGAGCCAAAGTTTTTGACCATCTACCGTAATTTATTTGTCAATTTTTCTTATACTCCTGCATGGGATGTGTTATATTGCTAATTCACCCTTTAATTACTAATTCTGACTAAATAATATCCTATAATGGATTATGAAATCAAGACACAAGATCATCCATACATGAATAGCAATACAATGCAAAAAAAAAAATATCAGTTAAGAGTATTAATGTCAATAGACCAAAAGTTAGTTATAACTAACTTTAAAAAAATATCCAAAAACTTTAAATGATTATAACTAACTCCATTTAAATTATTTTTTTTACACAACATATATCAAATTAAAGATAATTTTATAAGGATTTCAACGAGATTTTACTTGCATATGTTCCAATGTCAAAATTTGAAAAATAAATCTAGAATTTTCGTATTTTACATAAACAGTTTAATGTCGACGTTGTTAAGATAATGTGTCAATATAAAGCATTTACAATGTCAATGCTAAATTGTGTTGACATATTCAATGAATAGTATTGATATATTTAATGCATTATATTGAAATTTTAATCCAAAACCTTAATTTTAATAATTTTCTTATCTTTTCAAATTTAAATAATAATAAAACGAAATTACACGTGACGATTTATAGATCATTAGATCTCCACAATCTACGATTTGAATTTATTAGATCTAAGGCATTTAAGGGATTAGGGGCAATCGAACTCTGGGCCACATGAAACGAGTCCAAACCACAACCATCTTGATCAAAGGGATTATTTATATGTATCGTTTGCGATTTCATGGGCCTCTTGGCAAGAGTGTCAACTTGAAAGAGTCATTATATAATTTATTAAATTTATACGAGAAAGCCTACAATAAAATGATATGCACATTGGTCAACTTGTCAACTTGTGTATTCACTAAAAAAACAAATATACTATGCTTCAATTATTGCTACCTAACAAGTGATTAAGAGCTAAGTCAATGTACAAATTTGAATTAATTAGATCAAGTACACACTAATATAGATAAGACAAGCTCAATCACAAAGTCATGTGAAACATTATTTAAGAATTTTTAAGAAATAAAAAAACAACCGACTAACCCTTAATTAGAATGGAGAGAGATGATTACAAATCTGTAATGTCTAAATAAGGATTTTTTTATGGGCTGAAATACGTTTATGCTTCAAAAAGCATATTTTCTGGCTCTAATTAATTATATTACATTAATCCAATAAATTAAAAGTCCCAATTAACCACATCTTAACAAGATATGAGCATATTTCAACCACAATAACGATCATCCAAATTTAATAAATTTTGCCATAAAAAATATTTACTATAAAAATAGGAAATGGCCTAATTTAATCAGTTAATATTAACTTCTCCTTATCTTTAACTTAAGTGAAGAATAAAACGGAGAACATTAATCTTATCTATATACTATGAAAATATGAAAATACACAACATATAAGATAGGAAAGTCCACGTTACTCAAAACTAGAAGCAATATAATAAATTAAAAGTTTTATAAGAAAAAAATCCTTCAACAAAAATAAGAAAATGAAAAATGAAATACTTACTTGGTGTATAAAACAGTGCGATTATGTATAACTCCGCGGTAGGAAATAGCTCTCTCTCAAGTCTCAAGAGTCAATTGCAAATACAGAATTTGAATTTGAGGCAAATACCTATGAAAAAGAGAAAACAAGACTACATAGGCAGAGCTACAAATATTAATTTAACATTGTTGACTTTAAATTAGTCATTAATTATATATATTGTTGATTAGGTTTGTGTGAGCCAGCTTGTAATGACATAATCTTAAAATTGTTTATTCAGTAGTAGGTTGTTACCCACATGGACCGTGACAAAACTAATTAGTAGGTTGATTAATTGCTTAATTGTCAACTATAGAGGAAGTATTATCCAATTTATTGCTTAAAATTAGTTAGATCTAAACAGAACAGATCATTCATTTTGTTAAATATTTACAATATTCGTAGACAGCTTCTTTCTTCTTTAAGTTTGGCAATTTAGAAAAGTCATTTTTGCTTATGTATTAAGACATATTTTTACTTTTGTAATGTCATTTTTCATAAAAAAAAGTTGCAATCTTCTAGCTAGCATTTTATTTAATTTTTCATTATAATCCTTATAGCTTAGTATTGGAAACACATTTTTATTTGGTAATGTATTTTTTCATAATTTTATTTTAGTAATGTATTGTTCCATGAAAAGATTTGCAATGGGTTCTTAAGTAGCAACGTACTCTTGCTTGCTAGAACTATTATAACCATGTATACTTGCAAAATAATTTATTGCTAAAACGAAGGCAAGTCAACTCCTTAGACCACCTCACTCAATGACAAAATAGTCATAAATAAAGGAGTGTCACACGTAAAAGATAAATAAATAAAAGTAATTCTAAAATAAATTAATCCAATCCTTCCCCCTCTCATTGTTCGGTATCACCCTAAAGCCCCATAGAAAAAGTGGGGGCATGTCCACATGTCTTATTTTTATTGGTTGAACGTTAAATATTTTTTATTTAGTTTTTTCACTTTTAATTGTTGACTTATCTTATTACTTCATTATTAGAGTACATGTCTTGATGTTGTAATAATTTGCACATTAGCAATATATCCTACGTCACATTTTCAATCTCGAAAATTTTGCACTACATAATATTTTAAATTTTTTGTTACTTTTAACTATTAATTTATTTTATTAAGTGGTTATTACATTTATTTCTATATATTCTTTCAATAATAATGTGAATTATTCTTCTAAAAAGATCATGGGAATCACTCTTCCAAAAAATGACATGAACTACTTCATTTGTATTATTTATGTTTAATTTATTATTTCTTTATTATTTACTACTCCCTCGTCCCAGATAATTCGTCCCAGTTTTCTATTTCGATCTGTCCTACATAATTTGTCCCACTTCACTTTTACCATTTTTGGTAGTGGACCTCATATTCCACTAACTCATTCATACTCACATTTTATTATAAAACTAATATATAAAGATAGGACTCACATTCCACTAACTTTTTCAACCCACTTTTCATTACAATTCTTAAAACCCGTGCCCAGTCAAAGTGACCCGAATTATCCGGGACGGAGGGAGTACTATATTGTGCTTCATTTTTTCTATATATATCCCACTTCAATTATAAATTTGAATTATAAAACATTTATATAATTTTTATGAGGTTTTTAATATATTTGAATAAATTATAAAATTTATATTTGATTAAAAGGGTATGTAAAGAAAATATTTAATAAGGCTGAGTTGGGGTCATTGATGTGAGTAAAATTTTAATAAGTCGGGGTTATATATGTGGAAGAAAGAGAAATGAGTATTTTATTAAAAAATTGATTGAGGTTGGGTTAGGTGAGGGTCACTGATGAGGATAGTCTTACAAACCCCCAGTGACGGAGCCGGGCCTTCGGACCCACAACAACCTAACCCCACTGACCACTATTCACCAACCCATGTCTCACACATTTGGTCCTTTGTCATGATATCAACACTTCAAATGCTGACAAATACAACAGATTCGGAGGGCAGTCGATCGAGCCAAGAAATGCAGCACTTGTCTTCTTCCCAGATGCTGTTGAAAGTGGCAGGATGAGCCCTCCCGGCTCGCGATGCGGGCCTTGAGGTGGGTGTGGTCGTGTGGATGGGGCCGATGGCGTAGATGTTGGGGCAGATGGTGCGGATTTGGGAGAGGGTGGGAGCCTCGAGGTGGTGGAATGTGTTGAAGATGAGGCCTTGGGCGAGAGGGATGTGCTTGTTCTCGGCAGATCGCGGCGCCGGATGATGCCTTCCATGCCGGGTCCATTTTTTATCATTTCATCAAAGTTGTCATCATAGAAAACAGAGTATAGTTAAGGTCGAAACAAGGATCCTTAACATAATTTTCGGAGATTCGTTAGATGGAAATAATTTACTAACATAAAATGTACACACATTTTATGTTATTTTTTGTCATATAACTCCGAAATAGATGAGTTATCTATCCTACAAAAATCAGAGCAAGTTTAAACATAGGTTTATTTTGTATAAAACCTAAAACTATTCTGAAGAAAACTTGGGTGAAAACATAGTCCACTAAATTAGAGTTTAAACATAGGCTTATTTTGCATAGACATAGACATTTTAACTCTGCTAACTCATCAACGCAATATACTAAAAGTGAAAAAAAAATAGTAAATGATTCTTTAAATCATCGACAATCCAAAATGACAAAATAATTCTTTAAATAGTGTACAGAGATAGTACACCCAAAATGACTGGCTCCAAAGTTGCACAATAAAATCAGTGACTGATTTCTACTCTCAACTCTAAACCATGCTAATGAAAAAGACAGCACTCAAATCAATAGGGCTGCAAATTAAAAAGACATTCCAATCTCATGAACAACGTGAAGGAGTTTGGTTACCACCAAGAAACTTCACATCAGCTGAAGAGCAAACTGCATTAGTTGGCTTCCCATTAAAGGTCAAGCTAACTCCTCTCAACTCAATCCCTTTGCAAGGATGCGATCTGCTGCAATCAACCTTCACCCCGGTTGCTGCACCCGAGCTACCTCGAACGTCGATGAACTTTACACCATTTATCGCAACACTCGAATCGCCACCCCCGCCCCCGCAATTCGATTCCGGGCAGTAATGCTGATCGATGATGATCGGATTTCCCACGTTATTCACCACATTGCCCTCGAATGTGATGTCGGAGACAAGCCCCGGTGGAGAGGGCCCGAACGTCTTGATCCTGAGCCCGTTTTCGGTGTTTTTGAAGTTGCAATTGGTGACCCGGATCGATCGTACATCCTCCTCCCCGTGGTACTTCCCGAGGCTCCCGATGCTGATGCCGTGGCCCGGGCCGCAGTTGACCCCGGTGATGTTCATGTTGGTGACTCCGTCTCCGATGGAGATGCAGTCGTCTCCCGTGGCGATGGTTGCACCGATGATTCTGATGTTGTTGGATTTTCGGATGTGGATGCCGTCCGTGTTGGGGCTGTCGGCCGGGGCCGTGGCGCGGATGTTTTTTATCGTCACAGAGTTGCAGTTGTGGACGTTGAAGTGGAACTTTTTACTGTTGATGGAGTGGATGTTCCTGATGTTGACTTTGTTCACGTGCTCCAGCTTCAGTGACTGAAGATAATAATTTAATAAACAATTGGTAAAGTAAGAGAGATATAATTTTTTTTTTTTAAATTGGAAGTTTCTAATTTTAAGCACGGGTCGGAACAAAATAAAAATAGTTTTATTTTTTAATTGACAGACTAAAATAGAAATAGTTTATCTTACTGATATAGTGGTTGAATGCGTGGTCTTCCAATAGGAGGCTCCGTTTCCGTCTAAGGTGCCTCTGCCGTGGATGGTGAGTTGATTCATGTCGCGAAACATGATCCAGTGATCGAGGTTGGGAGTAGGAACCGCGGGAGCGATTAGGTTTCCGTTTAGTTGAAATCTGGTTTTGCCATTACATGGCCCTAGAAATTCAACATCACTTAGTTGATAATTTCCCTTTGCAACTCTAATTGTGCCTCCATTGATTGCACAAGCTTTCTTCCATGCATCCAACAAAGCCTACACCAAAATCACAACACTAAATTAAAAGAAAATAATTTAAGTATGCAACAAATTAATTTATCTATGATACCTGTTTGATGTCTGTTTTGGCTTTAGATTGAGAAACTGTGAATATGTTGCTTTTGCAATGGACATGAAGAGTGCTCCAAATGGATAGAAGAAAGAAAATAACAATGCATTGAGACAAAGAGTTTGAATCCATTGATGGAATGAGATGATATGAACTGAAAATAGTGACTATTCCATTTATATTTATATAGTGAATTAATGTGTTAAAGTTTGTAACTCAATTTTGTTTTACGCACGAGTCCAATTTTATTTGTGGAATGTTGAATAATTAGTTATATGATGTTTAATGCATTATTCCAAATTTTATTTATGGAATGCTCAATGATTAGTAGTGGCTCTCCTAGTCAATTTGTTTCAAATATTTAGCACTCACTTTTAGTTAGTAATAAAGTTTTGCATCTTAGAGATCACTCAGACTTAAAGGCATCCACATCCCAATTTTGTAAAGCATTGAACACTATTTATATATGTTTATTGTTTTAGTTTTAGTTTTATCTAGTTTTACATTAAAATTAAGATTTATGTATAAAACACAATTTATATTTTAATTAAATAAAAATTCATAATTTTAGTAATATTAAAAAATTATATGCAACTCTTCACCAAAGGGAGCATCGTCGTTGAAAAATATATCAATCAAATACTTGCTTTTTTCACTTGTTTAACTGTGAAATTTCTTTATAATGTTTTGCTTTGATAAATATTTACCATGTGAATATGAATACATTCCTTTGTTTATGTTAGTATCTCATAATTTTCTCTCCCAAATTAAAGATAACACTCCTCATAATTATAGTTATATATGTTATCCTCATTACATCTCACTTGCTTGACTGAGAAATTTGTGCATTTGTGTGATTTGATCCGTCATTCACAATTCTATCTATTCCTCATAATAACTAAAAAAAAACAAATCCTCATTATACTCATTTCCAAAAGTAATTATGGATTCCCTAATCCCTATAGTTGACTTAATTTATTCAATAAGGAATATTCACGTGTTAAGGCTATTTAAGTACTTTTTGTTTGAAATTTATGGTGTTGAAATCATACGAAATCAGTTGGATAAGGAATATCCAACATCCTCAAACTAGATGTTTTCAAAGTTAAAATAGAAAATTAAGTAGAAATGAGCGTTAGTAATGCGACATCAATATCCTTATTTTTTGGATAAGATACTATTTCCGATAACAAAATTCATTGGTAAGAGATCTGCAACACTCTGAAAATCAAAAGTTTGAGATAATGGAAATGTGGGAAAATTGTGAATTACTTATAATCGGATATGGAGAATTTTAGCGATTAAATAAGATTTAGTGTGTCATTTTGATTTTCAAAATATGAATATTAAATATAATTAAATTACTTTATAGAGTTAAAGATTGGTGTAGTAAAATTTAGCTGAAATATTAATTTATAAATTTTTTTGGCTTGCACTATTATTTTATATTATTGGGAGATAATTGTGGACAAAAGAAAGTACAAATTGTAAGATAAGATCTGTATAAAGAAAGTCAAAGGAAGGCATATTTATCCCTTCCAACTCATTACCCGACTTTTTCAGGTTTGGATATCGGGTATCCAATACCTGATATCCATTTTGACAGGCCTAGTGGTGATGTCCAGTAGTCAATGGGTAAAAGCAAAGAAGGTACTTCCTCTGTCTCATAGTCGATGTCACACTTGAAAGATGACATGTGATTTTAGGAGATGTTATTTTGTGCCTTAAGTGGTGAGAGAAAAATATAATTTTATAATTAATGTGGGAGGGAACCTTTTCCAAAAAAAAATATGACATCTTTTGTGGGACAAACTAAAAATGAAAGTGTGACATCTATTATGTGACGGAGGGAGTATATTTTTTGGTGATAAGTAGTACTCACCCTGTCCATGATTAAATGTCTCATATTTGATAGGTACGTGTTTTAAGAATTTGTTTGACTTTATAAAGTAAAGTTGGTAGAAAAAAGTTAGTGGAATGTGAGACCTACTTTATATATTGATTTTATAATAAAATGTGAGTGGTAATGTAAGGTCCACTTACCGAATATAGTATCCCCTCCGTCCTTGAAAGTTTGTCCCATTTTTCCATTTCCGTCCGTCCCACAAAATTTGTCTTATTTCACTTTTTACCATTTTTTGGTAGTGGACCCCATATTCCACTAGCTCGTTCCTACTCATATTTTATTATAGAGTGAATACAAAAAATAGTCTCTAGACTATGCATTTATCTCGCCATTAGTCCCTGGACGTTCAAAATATCCCTAGACAACCCTAGACTAAGCGTTTATCTCGAAAATGGTCTCTTTTCACTGTTTCGGGATGAAAATACCCTTTTGGGGGTTTGGGCAATTTGATCTTTTTACACTTTTAACATTTTAAATTTAATATTATTTCGGTGATGTACTAAATCCGATATTATTTCTAAATTATCATTCTTCTTCCCTTGTACTATCATTCACTTTGTTTCTTTATTTCAATATTAGATTTAATTTTATAAAATTAAATTTTAAATTTCAATTTTTAAATATCAATAATTTTTTATTAATTTTTAAAATTATATTAAATAACAAATTAATAGTTTTAAACAATATTTGATAATGTCTAATATTTAATCAATAAGGTACGACGACGCCTTAGTTTTAATCAATATTTAATAGTTTTAATCATAAGTACCATTTATTCTAGATAAATATGCATCTAATGTAAGACTAATATAATTTTCATTTATTAATTTGAAAACAATCAAAATTAACTAGAAAATTTCAACAAAAATTCTCCAATATCAAATTTTTAGTAGTATCAAATTTGTAGTCAACTTCATAATATTTAATCACAAACAATTATAACAACCGGATGAATGCTAAATAGAATAGTTTTTATTTTTTCATCATGATTAAATATAATACTCCCTCCGTCCCACTTTAGGAGTCCCGGTTTACCATTTTTGGGTGTCCCATTTTAGGAGTCCCGGTTGAAATATTCTATAAATGGTATTAGGCCCCACATCCACTAACCTTTTTCCACTCACATTTTATTATAAAATTAATATAAAAAAGTAGGACCCACATTCCACTATCTTTTTTCACCAACTTTCCTTACATTTCTTAATATCCGTGCCGAACTCAACCAGGACTCCTAAAGTGGGACGGAGGGAGTAGCTCTTATTTTTCCATCATGATTAATCTGTACTTCTTTAATTCAGCTGAATATTATATTAAATAATAATAATTAATAGTTTTAATCAATAGTTATAGTATCCATGAATTAATAGTTTTAATCAAAAAAATTTATTGATATTTAAAAATTAAAATTTAAAATTTAATTTTATAAAATTTAAATATAATATTGAAATAAAGAAACAAAGTGAATGATAGCAAAAGGGAAGAAGAATGATAATTTTGAAATAATATCAGATTCAGTACATCACGAAATAATATCAGATTTAAAATGTAAAAAGACTAAATCGCCCAAACCCCCTAAAAGGGTATTTTCATCCCGAAACAGTGAAAAATGACCATTTTCGAGATAAACACTTAGTCCAGAGTTGTCTGAGGATATTTTGAAA
>NC_062965.1:2458807-2487142 GCF_023119035.1 Salvia hispanica
GGCTTGTTGTTGTCGGTGGTGTGAGGAATGACCTTGAATGGCCATAGTTTTATGTCACTTTGAACCATTGGATCATTGAATTCACGGCCAATCAGCCTCTTTGCATCTGAGAAGCAAATTAGGAAATAATAATTAATTAGAATATCACTCGTATACAACTTGTATTTTCCTATATTTCTAAAAAAGCCCTAAATCCAAAAACTGACCAAAAACAGTGTTAGATGGAGCATTAGAGACTTGATTCTTGGCAGCTTCTCCGATGAGACGCTCGTCGTCGGTGAAAGCGACGTAAGAGGGTGTGGTGCGGTTGCCCTGATCATTGACTATGATCTCGACGCGGTTGTGTTGCCATGCTGCCACGCACGAATACGTCGTGCCCAAATCGATCCCGATCGCCCGTCCTTCCCCCTTTCCGGCCATTTATGCAAACAAGTCTAGATGAACTAGAATTCACGATACGTATAACAAGGTAAAAACTTAGCTAGCCTTGTTGAAAGGAGTCCATTGATTTATTTATTACTTAATTATGGGATAGACAGAGTTTGTTAGCTATCAATTAGGTTTTATTTGAATCAGTCTTCCTAATTCTAATTAAGAATAATTATTTCAAATTCAATAGTTATAAGTGAAAAAGAAATTTTATTGGTAATCAGTGAAGAAGATGAAGTATGTAGAGTAACACATTTCTTCTGTATCATTTCTCGTTTTTGTTTTACACTTAGGAGTATTAAATAATCGATGCCACATGTATATGTTAGTATCAATTCGTAGTTTTATTTTACAATGCACACACTATTTTTAATCCAAATGAAACTTTTATTATATAGGAGTATTATACGTTTATAAGGTTTAGAATTTACCCGTTTGGTGTTAGTATATAATCAATCCTAATACTCCTATTATATACTGATAGTTTCAAAATTATATTTCCAAATTTTACTCTTTTTTGCTAACCAAAACTAAATTGTTTTAATCAATTGAAAAATATATTACCAATTTCAAAATTTAACCGTTTTAACTAACCATTACTTTAGGATTGATTACATACTACTAATTTATGAATCTTGTACAATAAATTTAGTAACTATGAAAGAGATAAACTATAAATGATAGAAATATAATTACTTTCATTTATATTTTAGTATGAACCCAAATGACAATTAATCAAAATAATATATTAAACTTGATTGACTTAAATATAAATGTTCTTAGGTCCTAAAAATGTTCGAAAAGGTGGAAAAATGATTTCATTCATGAATAAATATAATGATAGGAGTTATCGGTTTTGCTAGACTCTTTGGTGATAGAACTCAAAAAGTTGGGGGTTAAATGCATATTTCACTCATCTTTCTAACAAGGAGTGGGGGATATGAAAGCCCAAATATCTATGGGCCGGGGTGGACGTATATGGGCTCGAAAGACAACATGGATCCGGTGGCCCAAGTAGACCGGTGGGAAATTTGGAAACATTTCCTTCAATTAAATTAAACTGTTATCTTCTTCAAAAGGGACATAAGTTTATATATAACGAGTCATTTTGGTTTATCCATTATTTATAGTATAAAATTATTTACTCTATTCCATTTTTTATATATGGACCACATATTCCACTAATTTTTTACACTCACAATCTATTATAAAACTAATACTCCTTCCATCCTATTACGACTATCTTCTATATTATTCTCTCTCTTACTTTACTTTTTCTTCACTTTAACTATTTATTAGTATCATTTTTGCAAAGCGGTGATATAAAAGAAACGCATGATCACTTGTAGTGGGATAGAGGGAGTATTACAATTGGGTCCTACATTCCAGTCACTTTCTGCCTTTATTTGTTTCACAAAGTCAAACAATTTTTTAAAATCTGTCTCAAATCAAAAGGAGTCTTTAAATAGGAAATGGAGAAAGTTTATTTATTTAATTCTAGGTATGAGTGTCTATCAACTGTAGGCCTGCAAATTCAGGTATTCGCGAGTAGCCAAACCAAAAAATTCAAGTAAGCAAACATGAAATCTCAAAAATATCATACTCAATACCTGACCTGTATGTGAATTCGGGTACCCTAATACTCGATATGGGTACTCGCACCCAACTGATCAGGTAGTCGTAAACCCAAAATTATTATATTTCAAAATTATTCTATTTATATAAATTCTATTGAGATGAGAATAGAAATTATTAAAAATTATGTATTGACTATTATTAAAAGTTTAAACTTCAATTTTAAGGTTTTAGTTTTCTCTAGATTATGATTCTATGACATTAGACAAATAGAAAATACTTAATTTTAAATAAAGAAATTTTTGGCATAAATTGAAACTCAAAAAGAGATTAAAATAAATTTTTTAAGATTTTAAATAAATATGTAAATAAAATGGAGAAAGCATAACTATATATTAAAAAGATAACAAGTAAGGACATAAATAATGCAACATGATGTTTAACACCACATTTATCTTAGACTTCTTATAAATTATTGTGCATGACTTTTTCAATTGGAAGAAAGAAATGTACAGAGAGCAAGAGAGAGAAAAAAAACTTGAGAATTAAAATGAGCGTAAAAACTAAGAGAGTGAGAAAATGCTAGAATTTGAAGTGAAAAATGTAAGAGAGATTGGTGGGGTGAGATAGAATCAAAACACCAAAAGAGACAAAAACCACAATCACAAGAGAGAAAGTGTTTGTTAGCTTTTAGGTTCATCCTTGGGTGTATTAAATAATTCTATCCATTTGAGTGATTGTGTGAGGTTGCCTTTTACTAGCATTGTTTGTGTATTGCTTTCTACTCCCTCCGTCTCATAGTAGTGGAGTCATTTTGCTATTTTGTTATATTCCATAATAGTTGAGCCATTCCCTTTTGTAGTAATAGTCAACATACTTTTCTCTTACTTTACTTTCTCTTACTCAATTCTCTTTTTATCTTTCTACCTCTTTCATCTCTTACTCTATTCATCCTTACTTAACTTATTTAACAAATTTTTTCTTAAATAGTATGCCGAAAAGAAATGCATCCACTGCCATGGAACAGCAGGAGTAATATTTTTGAGCTTATGATGCAGGAAACCAGATGCATAAGTTTCAGTGGATTCACTGGAGGATTGTCACCAACTTGGGTATTGAACCCTGATTTTGCGAGTTCCAGGATGAAACATGTGAATGTGAGCGATTTTGAGATACTCATTTGTGTTGATGGTTTTATAACTTGTGAATTTGTTGGTATGTAACAGTGTGTACTTAAGTCTTTGAATGCTAAGCTTAACCTTGTGTACTATGATGACCCTTGTATGGGAATTCTAAGTCATGAAAATACACCAAAAATTAGTGAAAATATGAGGAGTCTATAGAATATATGCCACTTAGCTTGAGAGCGCATTCGTGTAAGAAATTTCTCAGAATTGACATATATCTCCCTCCACGACAAAGCATCCGCAAGTTTGTGAGTCTGATACTTAACATTAAGATGGAATGATAAAAATTAAATAAGATGAAAAATACGGAATGAAATGATAAAACAAACAGTTGTGAGACCAATTTCGAAATAGACCCTTAGTCTAGGGATGTCTGGCGATAGTTTTAAATTCCATGGACTATGGGCGAGATAAACCCATAGTCCATGGACCATTTTTATACTTCACTCTTATATTTAAGGGTAATTGGTCAGAGAAATCATTACATATTGCAAAATTTGATATTTCCTACAACCTTTAAAGTTAGTCGGATAATAACTGTGCGAATTTCCAGCAATGATTATTTTCGTTCATAAATAATACTGACGTGAATTAATTAATCTCATGTGGCGGCATTGTCAATTCTAAAATAGATGTGTATTAATAAATTTCATGTGAGCTAATTAATTTCCAAGTAACAATCCATATTATTTATCACTATGCGAAATTCGCACGGTTGTTAAAGTTCGTGATTTATTTAACCAGTCTTAAAAAGTTATGGAAAATATCTAAATTTCAACAACAGTTTATAATTTTTCCAACCACTTACCCTATATATGGTGTATGAAGTTTTATATACGGCTGTCAATTTACTGACATGGGAGGGACCATCATTTAATAACCTTTCTATTTTTGGGAAATTGGTAGAAAAATCGTGAACTTTCACAAAAATTGATATTTTCGATCAATATTTAAAAGTGATCTTAAAAATCACCAACTTTTCAAATTGTGCGGATTTCTCACACTAAAGTTTCCGACGTAAATTTTGCCTACGTGGAATGCCGATACTAATTCTAGACTCCGACTATTACAAGTTGGTCTTTTGACATACAACGTAGGTCCGCCAGCCAAGTCTAATATATTTATTCCAATAGATTTGAGAATCTATTATTTTTAAGTAAAATATCAGATTGCTTATCCATACTTGTGAAGATAATTGGTGCCATATGACTAATAAACCTTTACTTAGACAATCATATGAATCTTTTCCGTTAGATTCCGTAAATTCATCCAAAAGCTTCTTGTGAAACCCATCACAGTTGGAAAAGAAAGTGGCATTCTTACGCTGCTCTAGATATGCTAGCCCTAATTGGATTAGCTGCATAGATTTGTTTTTAGTTAATTTCGGTGAATTCTCAAAGGTTGGATGAAATTCCTCATATTTGGCATAGTGATTGAAATGTCTTGCAAACGGCATTTCTAAAATCTTCGTACCAAATAAAATATTTAGTGGAGTACTTAATTCCAAATAAAATATAGAAAAAAATGTATAGAACAAGATGGACTAGCATACCATATATAGAACAAGATGGATTATCAAATGAGGAATTGAGGGGATAAGAATAAAATAAGACAAATTATAATGAGGAAAAAATGATGTTATATTTAAGGGTAATAAGTCAGATAAATCATGAACTATTGCGAAATTTGATATTTCCCACATCCTTTAAAGTTGGTCGGATAGATCACGAACTTTTACAACTGTGCGAATTTCCAACAATAACTATTTTCGGTCATGACTAATATTGACGTGAATTAATTAATCTCATGTGGCGGCATTGTCAATTCTAAAATAGATGTTTATTAACAAATCTCATGTGAGATTATTAATTTCCAAGTAACAATCCATATTATTTGGCCTAATTTTCAATTAATAATCGCTATGGGAAATTCGCACGGTTGTTAAAGTTTGTGATATTTTCTACCAATTTTAAAAGTCGTGGAATATACTAAATTTCAGCAACAGTTTATATTTTTTTTTTCAACCAATTACCTTGTATTTAATCAAATGTGTGTAATTTGAGGTGATAATGTGCTTTGAATCTTGCTTTTAATTAGTTTTTACAAAAGTACATGTTTGTGTATAATTAGTTTTTGTTTACTCCTATGATTTTATTGTAAATGAATGTATGAATAACATATAGGACTGGTATATAACGCACAAAAGTTTATAATTCTAATCAGAAAACTAAAAATGAAACATGAAGGTCTTGCGAATTTTTCTTTATATGTCCTTTTTTGGCTTTTTATACATAAGTTGGTCAATTATTAAATTTGTTTTATTTTTTATGAAGGAATGGGAGATTCGTTTGATTGAGAGACGAAAAATATGCATATTTATCATCGATTAATACTTGCTTTGCCAGCTTATAAATTTGTTTTTCTTTTCCCCTCAAAAGCAACCTCCAAAATTACACTATATCGTCGGTGATTCATCTAATTTGATAAAAAGTTAGTAAATGCAATTTAGATATTGCACGCGTCCAATTGAGTATCGTGATGGGGACTTTTTTTTTCGTAATTTCTCGACAATAAATTCAAGAGCTTCAAGTTATTCAATCTTTGAGGATAGATTTTCTTAAAGTACATCCTCGAAAATTGTTCTTCAATCTATTTATATAACTGGAATTTTTTTGCTAATGAATAATAACGAACTCGGATAATTTTCGTGAAATTATATTTGTCAAATATAAACTTCATGGGAAAAACCCAAATTTTTAAAAGTTCCATAATATTAGGAGTCAATATCAATGAATAATTTAGAAATGTTGATCAAACTTTGTCCGTACTTAAAAGATTGGATTAAATGACATTTAAGTATTCTCTCTCGGTCTCTCGTCTCTGCTTTTCATAAATCATGAATTTAACATTTTATAATTTGTTTTATTCTATGAAATATTTCAGTTATTTATTTGTAATATGTTGTTGACGTGATGCGCTCTTTCTATTTTTTTCTCCCTCTTATTTTACTCTCTTTATTTATTAGGACGGACTAACTATTTAAATTATTTTGAACATATAACAATTTTTTGTTTTATACTACTATTTTTTGTATTCTTTACTTTCTCTCTTTATTAAGTTAAAGTGTCGCAACATTATACGATCGACTTGCCAAATACTAATTCTTTCGTTTAGATTAAATGGGAACTACAAAATTTATATATTGAATTGAAGGGTACATGTGCTGCGACAGCATGTATGATATGATTTTAATAAATCCACTTCACCCATAGTGGATTAGGCATGGTGCCGCGATCAATTTCAAAATATAGGTTTCAATTTAGTGATCTTTCATAAGATAGGATCAAGAGAACCGAATTTTTCAAAATAAGGATTTTTACTATCTCCGTCCCCCAAATTTTGACACAGTTTATTATTTCGGTCCGTCCCTAAATTTTGACACACTTTTCTTTTTACCATATTTGGTAGTGGACCTCATATTCCACTAATTCATTCATACTCACATTTTACTATAAAACTACTTTAAAAGTAGGACTTACATCCCACCAACTTTTTCAACTCACTTTCCATTACATTTCTTAAAACTCATGCCGGGTCAAAGCATGTCAAAATTTGGGGGACGGAGGTAGTACTATTTAAGGCTTTTTCTCTTTTTTTTTTGTTATTATTTTCCTCACTAAATATATAAATGGACCAAACTACTCATTTGTGAAATATATTTAAAAATAAGCCATATGAGTGTATTTAAATCTCCAAAACAATATTTAGTTTAAGTCACATATCTCCAACTTGTAATGGAAATTTAGGCATCTGAATGCAGTTTCAGAGGGTCATCCCACTTCTATTTTACCATGTTGATTCTAGTACTGCACTTCCAAATAAATTACTATTTGATTTAACTAATCTAGCAAATAAAACCTCAATCATGAATACTATTAGGTTGTAAATATATGTTTTAAAGAAAAACAACATTTCATTCCACAATTAAAAAAAAAAACCGTTTTAGTATAGAATAATGGCAATAGGGATGGATAAAATGGCCATCACTATAGCTAATAATCATTAGGTACAACAAATTGAATAAATACTTAAACCATCGTCAAGAAAACAAAACAACTATGCCTTCAAATTATTTATCTGATACGCGAGGCATTCTCTTCAGAATTCAGAATTGGAATTTCGAATTTTCTGCGGGATAGTTTGGTCAATTCGTATATTTTGCAAGGGAAACAATAAGAAAAAGATAGAAAAAAAGAGAAAAAACCAAAAAACTCTCATGCTGTAAAAAAATTCGCGTGCCTTGATCGCATATTCTGAAAGGTGAGCAAGTCGAGGCTTATATTCTGAAATGTTTTCGGCGTTGTGGGCCATCCTGGCTTCGATTGGTTCGTAAATCCCCTTGAGCTCCTCCAACTTCATTTTGAAAGCATAAGAATTTTCAAATAAGCTTGAACTCAACCATTCAACAGTAGACTCGAAGGCCTTCTCCACCTTCTTCTTGTCGGCTGATCTCATCCCGGCTGCACGTCTGGTGGCGTCCCTCATGTCGTAGGCGTAGCTCTCCAAAGCCCTCTCCGCGTCAGCCTTATCCCAAACCTCCGCGTCCTCCAACTTGTGCAACTCCGCATCTCTCACCATCTTGCGAATTCGATTCTTGGACAGCCTACCCCCTTGTCCTTGTCGATGGTTATCTCCTTTTTCAACCCGGATCCAACGTGCTCTACCGACACTTTCAAGATCCCGTTCTTGTCGATGTCGAAGCATATTTTGAACTTAGCAACACCTCTGGGCGCAGCTGGAAAGCCGTCGAGCAAGAATGTACCTAGCCGATTGTTATCGAGGGACCTGCTTCTTTCGCCCTCGCACACCATAACCACTAAACTCGTCAGATTGTCACGGGGCGTCGTGCCAATACGCTCCACCCTTGTTGGGATTGGTGTATTCCGTGGAATGTAAACTTCCATCACATCTCTTGAATTTATAAGACCAAGTGACAGCGGAGTAACATCTGAGAGAATGAGGTTTTGCACATTCTCATTGCCTTCACCGCTCGACTTGGCAGCCAGCACTGCAGCACCATACGCCACGGCTTCGTCTGGATTAATGCTCTTGCACGCCTCCTTCCCGTTGAAAAACTCCCTCAGCATCTCCTGCACCTTTGGAATCCTACTCGACCCGCCCACCAGCACCACCTCGTCCACGTTGCTCTTCTCCATCTTTGCATCACTCAGGCATTTCTCAACCAGTTCCATACACTTGTTGAACAAATCCATGTTGAGCTCATTAAATCTAGCACGAGTGATGGTCGAAAACAGATCAATCCCCTCGAACAAAGACTCAATCTCAATATTAGTTTGGGAAGTGGAGGAAAGCATCCTCTTGGCTCTTTCACAAGCACTCCTCAATCTCCTCATAGCTCTCGGATTCCCACTAATATCCTTACCATTCTTCGTTTCAAACTCTTTCACAAAATGATCAACCATCCTACTGTCAAAGTCTTGCCCCCCGAGATGAGTATCTCCAGCTATAGCCTTCGCTTCAATGTTACCCGCCTCAATCGTGGCCACAGACACATCAAACGTGCCACCACCAAGGTCGAAAATCAGCACATTCTTAGCAACGTTACCACCTTTATCTAGACCGTATGCCATGGCTGCAGCAGTAGGCTCATCGATGATCCTAACAACATTTATGCCAGCAATAGTTCCAGCATCCTTGGTTGCCTGACGCTGAGAGTCGTTGAAATAAGCAGGTACAGTCACGACAGCAATCTTGACAGGTGACCCAAGATAAGCCTCGGCGATATCCTTCATCTTGGAGAGCACCATTGAAGAGATCTCCTCAGCTGAAAAATGTTTCTCCTCTCCTTTGTAGGTCACTACTATCATAGGCTTGTTGTTGTCGGTGGTGTGAGGAATGACCTTGAATGGCCATAGTTTTATGTCACTTTGAACCATTGGATCATTGAATTCACGGCCAATCAGCCTCTTTGCATCTGAGAAGCAAATTAGGAAATAATAATTAGAATATCACTCGTATACAACTTGTATTTTCCTATATTTCTAAAAAAACCCTAAATCCAAAAACTGACCAAAAACAGTGTTAGATAAAGGAGCATTAGAGACTTGATTCTTGGCAGCTTCTCCGATGAGAAGCTCGTCATCGGTGAAAGCGACGTAAGAGGGTGTGGTGCGGTTTCCCTGATCATTCACTATGATCTCGACGCGGTTGTGTTGCCATGCTGCCACGCACGAATACGTCGTGCCCAAATCGATCCCGATTGCCCGTCCTTCCCCCTTTCCGGCCATTTATGCAAACAAGTCTAGATGAATATAACAAGGTAAAAACTTGGCTAGCCTTGTAAGCATAATCTATAGAGGAGGGTTAGGGCAGGTTGTTGAAAGGAGTCCATTGATTTATTTATTAAATGAGTTTGTTAGCTATCAATTAGGTTTCATTTGAATCAGTCTTCCTAATTCTAATTAATAATAATTATTTCAAATTCAATAGTTATAAGTGAAAAAGAAAATTATTGGTAATCAGTGAAAAGATGAAGTATGTATCATTGGAATTTTGGGGTGCGGATCCTCTACGGTAGAGTAACACATCATGTAACACCCCAACCAAGAATTGAGATCAATCCAATTAGAAATATCACAAAACAAGAGCCTAATGAAAATTTTTATCACAAAACTCACTTCATCACATTTATTGTCAAAAAAAATTTTATAATCAATAATATCATGAACCATCACACATTTATCATAAACAACCATATTACTCTATCTCAAATCATAAATACTTAGACAATCTACTAATGATAACCCATATGAGGGTGTCAATGACCCGCATAGAGGTGACGATAACCCATACGATGGTGTCAATGACCCGCATAGGGGTGACGATAACCCATATAGAGTGCCGATAACCCACATAGGGATGACGAAACCCATATATGGTGCACGATCATCACTTTTACCCATACTTCAGATTTGCAATATATCCTTTATTAATCATATACTTTACCACATAAACATAAATGTCACACATAAGAGCTTATAAGATCATATAATTAGTACACATTACTAGTAAGATTATTGTTCTCATATCACTTCAAATTATCAAAATGCTACTTGTATCATATGATTTTATACCATATTTTTCGTACCACCACTTGTATCACATACTCAATTCACACACAACCACCATATAACTTTTAATAATTCTTAATTTAATTATGTAGACTCCTTATACCATTGTTTACCATAACTACTTCAACCTTTATCTCCATTATTCTAATAGATATAACAAAATATGTCAACAATCTTTGCAAATATCTAATAAAATCATAGTATGCATTTTGTCATTTCTGTTGAAGATTGGTATTATATTCATTCAACTTGTCTAAGAATTACAATGTTCATGCCTCTGTTAAATAGGCCAAGGATTACATAAATATGGCAGGATTTTCCCTAATAATCATTCCCTAATTAACGTGATTATACACAATCTCTTCACCCCTAATTAATTTTTTCCTTGCTTACATATTTTCCTTTCTAACACTCCCCCTCAAGTTAAGTAATGGGATTACCCACACTGAACTTGCCCAATACCTCATGGAAGGTTCTTGCATCGACAGCTTTCGTGAGTATATCCGCCAACTGATCTTCAGATCTCACAAAGGGAAGTTCTACTGTCTTGGCCTCTATATTGTCCTTGATGAAATGCCGATCCACCTCGACATGTTTTGTCCGATCATGCTGAACTGGATTTTCTGATTGCTGCCTTATTATCACAAAACAACTTACATGACTTCTGTGAGTTTAAGTTCAACTCAGTCATCAATTTCCTCAGCCATAGGATCTCTGTCAACCCACTCTTAATCCCTCGAAATTCAGCTTCTGCACTTGACAAGGCTACCACTTTCTGTTTGTTGCTTCTCCAGGTGAAAAGATTTCCTCCCACGAAGGTAAAATATCCAGCAGTCGATTTTCTGTCATTTGGGTTCCCTTCCCAATCAGCTTCTGTGAACCCATGAATCTCTAAATGTCCATGATTCTCGAATAGAATCCCATGGCCCACCGTCCCTTTCAAATATCGAACAATCCTCAGTGTTGCTTCCCAGTGAGCTACTTGAGGTGCATGCATGAACTGACTAACTACTCCAACTGCATAAGCTATGTCGGGTCTAGTGTGGGACAAGTATATCAATTTCCCAACTAAACGGCTTCGACCCCTTCAACTATCTGCAGACCATGATTCTGAACCATAGGAGTATCTGCTGGCTTAAAGTCCAGTAGTCCTGTCTCGGTTAACAAGTCAAGTACATATTTTCTCTGACTGATGAAGATCCCCTTCTTTGACCTTAGCACTTCTATACCCAGAAAGTACTTCAGTAATCTCAAGTCTTTCATTTCAAACTCTGCAAATAAATTCTTCCTCAGCTTGCTTATTTCCTCTTCATCATCCCCCGTGAGAATCATATCATCTACATAGATGATGAGGCATGTGATCTTTCCTTCTCTTTTCTTCAAGAATAATGTGTGATCAGAATTGCTTTGTTCATACCCGTACTTCTTCATTACTTCAGAGAATCTCCCAAACCAAGCTCTAGGTGACTGCTTTAGCCCATATAGTGTTCATTTTAATTTGCAAATCTTTCCTCCTTCGAATTCCCCAACAAATCCAGGTGGTGGCTCCATGTAAATGGGATTCTTCAGTTCCCCATGTAAGAACGCGTTTGTCACGTCGAACTAATGTAGTGGTCATTTCCTGACTGCCGCTACTGAGAAGAGCACTCGAATAGTACTCATCTTTGCCACCGGTGAGAATGTTTCAGCATAATCAACTCCATAAGTCTGAGTGTATCCCTTGGCCACAAGTCTCGCCTTATACCTTTCAATCGAACCATCCGACCTCCGTTTAATAGTGAAGACCCATCTGCATCCCACAGTTCGAACTCCATCAGGTTTAAGGCATACTTCCCAGGTATTGTTCTTCATCAGAGCCCGCATTTCTACTAGCATTGCTTCTCGCCAGTGAGGAATTTTCATAGCCTCCTCGGCCGTATATGGGATTTCTTCTTCTTCGTAAAGTGCAGCTTCAAAAGCCCTAGCCATCTCTGTCAGATTTGCTTTAGCTAGATTCGCCATAGAATATCGTCTTTTACTAATCCTCTCAGGACTGTATCTCTTAGCTGGGATCCCACGAGTAGTTCTATTGGGGAGTATATAGCGGCCGGTATCACCATCAATTGCTGCATTCTCATTCTTGTCTACACCAGAAGTGTCAGGGGTAATAAGTGTATTATCTGAGCTAGTTTCAGGAATTACCTCAGATATCACTGGAGGAGGACTAGATTAAGGCATAGGCGGTTAAGGAGGCTCTACAGCAGATGTGATTGACTCGGCGATGACACTAGATTGTTCTGTTGGTTCCACGGTCGAGATACTTGGATGTGGCATCGAAAAACTGAGGGGTCGAATTTTATCATACCCCCCCTGAACAGCACTCTCCCCCTGACCCCGAGGTTGGGTGTGATAGAAATATTCACTTTCTAGAAAATTACAATTCATGGTTGTTATAACCTTCCTAGACCCCGGGTGATAGCATCGATAGACCTTTTGATTTATCCCATACCCAAAAAAAACACATTTTATTGCACATGCAGAAAATTTTCCTCTTCGTGTTTCGGCACATGTACATAAACGGAACAACCAAAGATTTTGAGCGGAAGTGTGAGAGGTGGGGGAATATCAGTAAGGGATGCGAGATTCTGCAAAGGAGTTTTCATACCCAAAATTTTTGTAGGCAAATGATTAATAAGGTAGACAGCAGTGGCAACAGCTTCGGGCCATAAAAATTTAGGAACACTGGAGTAAAAAAAAAGGGCTCTCGTGACCTCTAGGATTATCCTATTCTTTCGTTCAACTACCCCATTTTGTTCGGGAGTGTAAGGACAAGTAGTTCGATGAATTAACCCTTTTTCTTTAAAAAAATCGGTCATGTCTTTGTTGACAAATTCCCTACCATTATCAGATCTAAGAATTTTGACTGTGGTTTGGAATTGTGTTTGGATCATTGTAAAGTAACATGTAAATTTTTCAAAAACTTCAGATTTATGCTTCAAAAAATATACCCAAGTCAATCTAGTGCAATTATCCACAAAAATAAGAAAATATTTAAAACCATGATCACCAACAATAGGAGTCGGACCCCAAACATCGGCATGCACTAGAGAAAAAATAGTCTTAACACGAGTATCACTTGATCTAAAGGATTGTCGGTGGTTTTTCGCCAAAACACAAGATTCGCATGTAATATCCTTAAAATGAGAAAACTTTGGAAAAAGCAATTTTAAATAACCCGATGATGGATGCCCCAATCTGCGGTGCCACAGCCAAGCTTCCCGATTTGCAGATCCGTGAGCAAGCATTGCGGTGCCACCTTGTTGAGTAATCTCATCCACATAATAAAGATCTTGACGCTCAGTGCCACGCCCAATTATCCTCGTCCTGATATCCTGTAATACACAAAAATTTGGATACATCAGTAACGTACAGTTTAATTATTTCATCACGTGACTAATAGACATGAGTTTATGAGATAATTTGGGCACATAGAGACAATTTGTAAGTTTTAGGGTTGGGGATAATTTTAATGGTTCCACTCCCACCCACAGTGGTCAACTCTCCATCGGGAGTTTGAATTTGGCTTTTAGTTGCCCCATTAAATTCAGAAAAATCTTTCATATCATATGACATAGTATCAGTTGCCCCACAGTCAAAAATCCACCCACTCTCCTTAGGGTCAGTTTTACTTTGGGCAACACAAGCAATCGGGATCCGTTCTAGAGGTGCAAAACGATTTGGGCTCACAAAGGATTTTTCAGAAACTTTAGGGGCCCTATTTCAATTTTTCTTATTTTAGGGTCTTATTTGAACATGCTTAGAAACACAGGGGTTGGATTTTAATATATTCATGCAATGGGTTTTATTTTGGGCATCTAGAGTTTTAGAGGGGCTAAAGTGCAAATTAAATTGGGGATTAGAGTTTGACAACTCTAATCGGATACCACCAAATGCGCCGCCTCCCTTCCTCTCGGCTGCCTCACCAGTTCCAGCAGCCTCATCGGGTCTTCCATTAGTGAAATCTATTTAAAACAAGCCACATGAGTGTATTTAAATCTGAAAGAACAAAATTTAATTTCAGTCACATATCTCCAACTTGTAATGGAAATTTAGGCATCTGAATGCAGTTTCAGAGGGTCATCCCACTTATATCACTACAAAAAAATGTCAGATTACCGATGGAAAATTTTCGCTAGTAATTACCGACTGAATTTTCCGTTGGTAATTTAATTCCTTTTTTAATTAATCTATTTTCCGTCGGTAATTCGCAACACACACAGCAAAACACATATAAACAAAGCAAAACACACACCAGCAGCATACATTGTTATGCATTTTTAAGGAAACTATCATTTTATACCAGAAATGTCGTTTATCAGCGAAAGCCTGGTTACATGCAAAACGAGAGACACAAAAAGCAACACACACAAAAACGGGTAGCATCGAGGACCACACACACAAACAAACATAAAGTATCATTTTATCCCACAAAACTATCATTTTTTCATTCAAAAACTATCATTTTATCCCATTAAACTATCATTTTATTCCATATCCCATGAAACTATTATTTTATAATCTGAAACTATCATTTTATCAAGCGGCAATTATCATTTTTTCTTCTGAAAACTATCATTTTCTATATTTCAATGAGTTTAAAAAAAGCAGAGAGGGAATGACTTGTCAGCTTAAGTAGAACGAAAATACTATTTACAAAAGTATCATTTTATCATTTTCAGTAAACTATCATTTTATGCACCCAAAGTAAATTATCATTTTTTCTTCTGAAACTATCATTTTCTATATTTCAATGAGTTAAAAAAAGCAGAGAGGGAATAACTTGTCACTTAAGTAGAACAAAATACTATTTACAAAGTATCATTTTATCATTTTCAGAAACTATCATTTTATGCACCCAAAGTATCATTTTATCAAGCAAAGGCACAATTTCTACATACAAAAACACAGAGACACACACAACAACACACACAAAAACACAGCAGCAGTAGCATCAGGACACACACACAAACAAACATAAAGTATCATTTTATCCCATGAAACTATCATTTTTTCATTCAGAAACTATCATTTTATTCCATATATCCCATGAAACTATCATTTTATAATCTGAAACTATCATTTTATCAGAAAGTATCATTTTATCTACATTTAAACAGATCATGCAAACACATAGCAACACACAAAGCAAAACACACATAAACAAAGCAAAACACACACCAACAGCATATATTGTTATGCATGAATGATATTGTATAAATATAAGAAATATCTACACTAAAAAACTACAGAATCTAAAAATAATCGAGAAAATCATCAGCAAAATGATAAATCGATCAAAATCAAAAGTGAAATAAGTAATAAACTTCATCCAACCTTTCTTCGATGAAAAAACTATGATTTCCTTCGACATATTCCAGAATTGTGATGATTTTTCCTTCGATTCGTAGGGTTTCAAATGCGATTCAGAGTGTTTGAGTGTTTCCTTCGATTCGTAGGGTTTGAAATTCGATTCAGAGTGTTTGAGTCTGAGATGAATTCAGAGCGTTTTCTTTTTTCCCACCAATTTTAAAATTGAAATGACAATTTTGCCCTTAATATATCCGAAAATGATAGTTTTATTTGATAAAATGATAGTTTTGTTAGATTAAATCTAGACCACATATTTTAAAAATGTGTGGTGGAGATTTAGTTATAGGGTTATCACACAAATTGGGGTTATCATTATAATGCACCCCTATATATATATATATATATATATATATATTCGTTCATTTAATTTATTACTATTGTTGTTAGACTAATTTAATTCTTTAGTGGACTATTTTTTTGTTAATTGTAAGCTTGAGCCGTAGATAGGAAATGTTGCTGGGCAAAATTTTTAAGTGATGTATTTATATCTGAAAAATACGAGGACTTTATAATTATGTTTTCTCTACGAATGAGCGAAGAATGATTTTGAGCACAAGCACATAGGATGCATGCATTGTTTTAAATTAATCTATTTTGTAAAGTCTAATTTTGCATATCATGTTATTTCGAAAAGGGTGATCTTGTGCACGTCGTTTGAGGTTGGAATCGAAAGTTGATTGAGGAGTTAAGCGATTGAGGTGGGCTTTCGTTTTAAATAAGGACTATGTCCTAAATACTAATTTTTATGTGAAAGGAGGTGAAAATTGTTTGTCCTGCCATGTTTTGTGTTTGAATGAACCTATCTGAAGTGGCTATGCCATGTATGTTTAATCGAATTCGGGTCCCAGTAGGGCCGCAAACCCTGCTCGGACTAGTGTACACCCAGTAGATCGTGCGCTATCTCTTTGGAGTTGGCCGGTCTAGTGACTTGGTTCGTGGCCACGTTCCTTGTCATGTATGTTCAGATATGGTGATGGTGAATGTGGATGGAAAACGGTTGCAACCGAACTTGTGAAATATATTTTAGTGACTTGGGTTCTTTTCAATTAAAACCCCCAGGATCACTCGTTATGGCTTGACAAACTGATTTGGCATGTGTCCACTGAGTGCATCAAGTACTCAGCCCTGCATATTTGTTTTCTTAATGTGCAGATTGAGCGACGACGGGCGTGGAGGATGTTGAGCAGAATTCATGGATTATTTATGTTTGGCTTAGTATCGTTGGATATGCCGTGTCTTCATACTTGACATTTTCCGTGTCTTGAACGCTTCCGCAATGTGTCCTTTCCTCAAAATTCTTTTAGCATTGAGAGTCAAACTCTTTTAAAATTGTTTACTTTCTAGTCTTTATTTCTTTAGAGTTGGTACTTCGTTGAAATGATACTATGTTGTTTTCTAAGTTATTTCAATTATTAAAATATTTTGGTCAAAGGTGTGTGTTTCCCCCTTTCTTCCCCGCTTCTTTAATCCTCCCCTAGTCGCGATCAACCGTGTTTTCTATCCTTAGAAAATGCGGGCGTGACAGTTTGGGTTTAAAGAATGGTCTAATTGGATCCACTTCAACCAACAAATTAAGCTCAAGCCTGCTTCGTTTTACTAATGGAATGAGCCTGGATGGACTGGGCTAGTCGATCCGGTACAACCGACAACTCTATGTGTAAGCGTAATCATATACAATTGATGTATCTCAAAAATTTGGACTTTGATAATGTAGGCAAGTCATAGTTTAGTAACGAAAAAGTGACCTAATGTATATTAACAAAAAAAAACTGAAGGGAAGTTTAGAATTAAGTATTCGGTTTTCGGTTTGATTTTTCTCTAAAACTGAATTTAATTTCTTCAAGAAATGAAACCTAATCGAACCGTAATCTATACATATATAAAAGGCGAGTTTTGGGATTAGTTTATAATATTTATGAATTATGGGGTATCAATTTAAATATTGCTAACTTTTGGACTAATTGAGTATTTTTTTTAATATGACAGTTACCTAATGAAGAGCACTACACCATCTCGGCGAATTTGATATGTAGACAATCAAATTACGTTAATTTGTAAATAATTGTGTGGATAATTGATTTAGAATAAAAATGTTCAGTTACAAATTTGACGTGCCACTGAATTAAATTTTGAGCACAATTCAAATAGTATTACATTTTCGTGTAGTAGTAACTGCCATATGATTAAATATTTGAGTCCATGCATTAATTATTTCAAATTAATCTTGATTAATACAGAAATTAGAAGAGACTCTTAATTACAATATTAAACAAATTAAAGCTCTATAAATACTCATTCACAATTCTATCACAATTCCAACAATATAAAAAGGAAATAGGAAGGTTGGCGGCGTGAACTCAAATTAACAAGGCATGCGAATCGTGGAATTTGGTTTTGAAATTGGTAAGCACTTTTTGGAAATTTTATAGTCATGAACTTTTGTGTATTGTGATTTTTCAATATTAGCCTGCTTGCACAATTTTATATCATAATAAACTTTTATAGTCCACAAACAAATTACAATATAGGATATGTGACTGACTTTTGTTTGAAGTTCTGTTACCTCATCTGGAGGTAAATTGGCTTGATAAAGAAGATGACTCTAATGCAGGATGATGAAAGTGATGAGATGATTACCAGAGAATATGAAGGTTGTTAGAAATAGATGGTGATAGACGTAAACAATTGAGGGAGAAGGTAAGATGGAAACATATTAAAGCTAGAGAGAAGATGGAGGCGGAAAACGAATTTTAACTTAATTAAATTTATTGATTTTTTTCATTTGCTTTCTAATCTATTATTTCTTGATTAATACAGAATATGAAGATTGGTAGAAATAGATAGAGGCGGACATAAATGATTGGGGTAAATTTACGTTCTAATTCAAAGATTTAGATCATTCCATTGCCCAGGTGATTCAAATATTGTATATATAATAAAATATATAGTATGCCAAATTGTTTTTTTTTTCAATCAACGTAATGTACTATTAAAGTGAATAAGAATTTTGTAATGTTATTTAATTTATATGAAATAATGATAAGTGATGTGGCCATGTGGGGTTAATGTGATTGAATAAGTATAATCCAAAGCAAGAGCACGTTGAATATTTTTTTTTTATTATTTTGCAGAATGAAATAAGTAAGAAGAAATGAAAATGAGGCGTGCATTGCACGGGCGTGATACTAGTCAAAATAAAATTGAACTTAAGAAATCATAAACCAAACAACTAAAAACAAAACTAAATCGAAAAAATCAAACTTCCATGAAAAAAGAAAAGAAACAATTCAAAAAACAATTTGAAATGATTTTCATTTGTAGTCGTATATATAGGTAAATATCTATTATATAAAATTTGATTATGTTTCCATTTACATACAATTTGGTTTGATTCGATTCGATTCGAAACCCAATTTCCTTAGAAAATAAAATCAAACCGAATATAAAGTCCGAAAAAATTTATTTTTATCTTATATGACAACTTGCTCTATAATATAGGAATAGCATTCACTTGAAAATAAAGAGAATTTACAACCCACAATGTCTCACCGTTAAAGTATTTATTCTCTCATATTTATTTCATCAACTTTACAAAGTGGTTTCTAATAGACACTCTAGAGATCCCCCAAACAACTGAACAAGTACTGTACAAAAAATAAACACACACACGTACTAATTCATGAATTAGTACCCAACTAAATAAAGCTACTATTATTGTTGAACTTTTTTGTGCAAAACCTTAATCGAAACGGAAAGCTTACTGAATAAAGACACACACAAAATCAAATTAGGCAGAGGTTTTCCGACAAGAGCAATAATAATTAAGAAGACATACCGATAAACGGTGATAGAAAAGGGACGGCGAAGTTGGCGGCGGCGATGGAAGATTGAAGAGCGATTGTAACTGCAACGAAAACAGCGTAAAGAACTGTAGCCATCTCTAAACCTCCTTACAAAAGTAAAAAAATGTAAGATTAAGATGAAGATAAAAGGGAGTGACAAGTTAGGTGTTTGGTACTGCTCTTAATTACCATTTGTAAATATGTTTAAATTTCAACACCGGATTTTGGATTTGGACAAAATGTATAATGGGAGCGGTTGGTAGTTAGGCCTTTGTTCAACGTCACTATTTCCGAGCTTCATTTTCTACTTTTTGTGATTTTGAAGCCCAATTTATATTTATTTCTTCAGCCCAAAAACTTACCCAAAACTTGGTTTTAGGAGTAGCAATTAATGATTTGGTGGATATATTAGTTGTGAGTAGCAAATGACACATCAAGCAATAAGCAAAATCACTAGTACAATGTGAGGACTAAAGCAATACAAAAAAATGCAATTAACTGCTCCACATTAACATATATCAACAGATTAAGCAAACTGTTTACACTAGAATGGAAATTACAAATCTTGGAACCAAGAAATATGATCAAAATCTCGAAACCAAGAAAAAAAGTTAAACCAAAACAAAATCAAACACGTTACACTATATGTCAAGTCTGATGATTAATTACTCCTCCTCTGTCAGCAGTTCAAAACCTCCCTCCTTGCACCTTAATCAAAATCAAATCAAATCACTCATCATCAAATTTACAAAAACATAAGTAAAAAGGAAAAGAAGAAGAGGTTAAGAAAAGCGAGTGACCTCAAATCCAACCAAGGATCTACAGTAGTTGGTGTTATTAGAAAGCAGAGTGGTAGATGATCCACACTCACTCTCCTTGAGCGAAACAGCTGATCTATCAAGCTTGACTGACCAAGGATAGTGCGCGACGACGTGGGAGGACGACCTCTGCATCCGGACCGCCCTAGGCACGTTCCATCCCTCTATGGAGGGACGGCGCCTGTCTAGGAGCATCTCGGGAGGCCGCTGCTTTGGGGCGCTGTGGGACCGGACTTTAGCCCTGGACGACTGCGTATTGGCCATGTAGTTGGGGTAGTCGTTGTAGACGGACTCTGCTTTCGGGTACGAGAATGGGAGCCTGGCGCGGTCGGCTTTCGACACCACGGCTGAGTAGCACTGCGGACTGCTCTCCAACGAGTACTCCTCAGCCGTCTCTTGTTGCGAGTAGCTGTTTCGGCCTCTTGTTGCCGCCTTGTACTCGCCTAGATCCATCTCCACGATCTTCACATTCTCCTCCGCCCCCAAATCCTGCATCATCAATATTCATTTGTCAATAAAACAGTATGATGATGAAGAAAGTAAAAGGAAGTAAAACATTTACTTGATTGGAATGCCTAAACAAATTTTCATGGGTGGATTTTGTGTGATTCAAGCGGTGGGCTCGGGCTCGGGCCTGCACCGCGACCAAGGCCTGCATACACCGCAGCGTGGCCGTGGCTTGCTTCCTCACCAAATGGCCTCTCACCAAGGCCTGCAGCTTCACCAATCCTTTCAACGCATTCAGAGCTTTTCTTGCCTGAAACTCACTCAGATCAAGTGAAGTGTTAGTATGTTCGAGCTCGATTTGTTTGATCTGAAGAGGAAGAAAGGAGACGCACCAAATACGCGCGAAAAACAGCTTGGATCTTGGTAGCCGCGGCGGCCTTATGAAGGGAGGCCGGGGCGGGCGAGGGTTCGGTTTCGATGTGGATATCTACGGGCTTGGGAGGGGCTGTGGCGGAGGAGCGGCGGAAGCTCCAGCGGCGCTTCTCCTTTGGGGTGGTGGGAGTTTGGGGGCGGTGCTCGGTTTGCTCCTTTTCTTTCTCTTTCACCTTTTCTTTCTTCCCGGTCAAGATGTTTCTTAGCCATCGCCCTGTTTTCCCCATTTCTCTCCTTTCGCTGTCTGAATCTCTTCAGACAATACAAAGGAAAGCAACAGATGATATGAAGGAAATGGCTTAGCTTAGCATGTTTTCTTCTTCAACCTTTTCTCCCTCTCTGAACTACACATATATGATGATTAGTAGCTTTCAAGAAATAATTGCTAGCCTTTATGGTTGATGTACTTTTACATTTACAACTCTATTGCACTTTCAATCTTTATCAACTGTAAAATAGGTATCATTGCAATAATGGTATGTAAGAAACAGAGAGGAAACAGGCCTATTCTTCAACTCTCTTTAATAATATAGATAATGTGATTGACTAAGCCAATTAATTAAGGCTAATCCACTCTCTTGTGAACCCCTTATATATTCCTATGTACTCTTAAACTTCTTTCCTCTTTTCTTGTGATCTCTCATCCTATGCTTAATTTGCAAGATAGTATATTAAAGAGTCTAAATTTAAGAATTTGGAGGGGGCCACGTTATCCTAACACGCTCCTCTTATAATGAAAATGATTAGTTGGGATATCATATGATTGAATAAAAGAAAAGTGTGGATTTGGAAGGAAGACTATAGTGATGAGAAAGCATGTGAAAAATTGGTGGGACAGATCAGAACATGGTTAATCCGTGTAGAATACTCATGTCAAGACAACTGATTTTCATCCCACATTAAAATTTGTGAGATGGTTTCGATCATTATATTCATTTCTTGTAGTTGTGTTTTTGCTTTTATGAATTTACTTTGTTATGCACTTTTGTGCATGTGGGGTGAATGGAATCTTACCCAACCTTATTTCATTCACTTTATTGCTAAAGGTGATTCTTCCATGTTACTTCCTCTTTCTCTCTTCGCGCTGGTGTGACAAGAATCTAGATATAGCTATATTCTAGATGTAAAAGATATGAAAATATTTATTTGTAAAGCTTCAATTATATAGAATTATAGATTTATGATTGCTTCTTGCTAGTACTATAGCCCTTTCTCTACATTCCTCTTTCAGATTATTTTATCATTCTCTGAACAATCCTTCATTTGTAAGACTTACTCATAAATTCACACACGTGATCATTTTGCATAATTTAATCTATTAGTACGTGGTTAGTTGCCAAAATATCATTAGCTTTGACTTCATTTTAATTTTAGACATATTTTATGAAAATGTTGAAGATCCAACAGTGTATTTCCTAGAATATTTTGTAATGGGAGGAACTTTTCAATAGTATCATTATTGATACCTGAATTTAAAATTGGATTAAAATACAAAGTAGAGAAATAAATAGTACTCATATTATGAATTTATGTAATATGAATTTTATTAAAGTATGGTGACCAACAAACATAACAAAATTAGTGGGGCAAAAAATTAGATTAAAATTAGGTATATGTATTGGGAAGAGTGGTTTTTATGGGATCTAGCACATGGTCACATCTACAATGCCCAGCTGTGGTGCTCTAAATTACTCTTTTAATAGCACTACTTGCTCAACCCTATTAACTATCCTATCTATTTCTGTTTATTAGTGCTCTTTCATACTGATACATGCATTTATGCTTCACGTACATGCATTTATTTTATCAACACAACTGATACGAAACCAAGATATGTGTAATATTTGGTGGCAAATTATTAAATCATGGCCAACTATAATTAAAGCTGTAAATTAGTCAATTGAATTATGTCGTGAAATTAATTTCCGACATTATTTGAACTCGAATAGTTTTCAATTTCACTTTGATGTTACTCATGAAATTAATTTTTTTGTTGATTTAATTTATATAACATTATCAATATTCATATATCTCAAACTCGGGTACATTAATTGTCAACTCACGACGTTGATATCTCATCTATATATATGTGAAATTTGATATTTTGATGAGTCGTAATTAATGGCTAAAATAATTTTTCTATATGTTTTCAATTAGACTCGAATTGTTTACAAAAAAAAATTAATGTTTTTGTACGTAACATGATCACTTAATAATAAAGTTATCTGTTATTAATATTGTACTAATGTTTTAGATGTTGGAATTAAGGATTATATAAATATAATTATGATTGGTTGTGCATCACATGGATTGTTTGAATGCTTCCCCCTTTGACTTGACTGTTTGTCTTTAGGAAGCCGCTCTAGCGTCTAAATTCAATAATTTACTCTTTGACAATTGGATTTTCGGAATAAGCTATTGAAGATTATTACTATATCATTAATTAAACTTTATTGTATTGAAATCGACCCAGTAATTATGAACGTAGTTGATCTAGAATGAGATGAGTTTTAAGTGGGAACTCTATAAATGCTATCCCACCATAAGAGAGATGTTTTTTTGGGGGTGATCCAAGTGTAGACAATATCAGCACAGTATCGACGGTTGACGCTGTATTGACAATGTGTTGACATCAAAATCTTAAAATCTTACAATATGTTGACATTTTGTACACTATGTTGAAATTCACAAGCAAAATAAATTGCGACAAAATATTCATTCTCACTCATTGGTAAAAATAGTTAAAGAGTTTTTACATATACAAATACTCAAAAAATGCTTAATATTGCTAAACTCTAACAGACATCTACGCTTTAAGTCCATAACAATTTAATACACTTTGGCGCCCATAGACCAAAATTTAATTTTGATCATTTTATTGAGCCACATAAAGAGCCATACACTTAAGAAGTTTGTAACGTGGTAGTCCAATATTTTTAATATGATCATGATAATCTAAGGGCTATAAATTGGTAGTATTAATTATGATAAAAACTAGGTTCATTGTTTTCCCTCTATGTTCATATGCAGCAGACGTCCTCTCAGCATTTTATATCATATTACTCACTCGGTTCCACGAGAATATGCACTCTTTTCTTTTTACTCAATACAACAAGAGTACGCATCTTCTAATGTTGGAAACTTTTTTCTCTCACATGAAGTGAGACCCATGTATTCTCCACTAACAATATTTTAATTATTTTTTCCTTCTTACACCTCTCTTATTTTATCAACTGTAAATTAAAACTTGTATCCAACTAAAAATGTATACTCTTGTGGGATATTTTTTTCTTCTTACCCCTCTCTTACTTATCAACTGTAAATTAAAACTCGTATCCAACTAAAAATGCATACTCTTGTGGGATGGTGTTAATGACAAGTTAATTAGTTTAAATTTAGGCAAAACACAATCTTAGGTCCTTATACTTTAATTAAAATGTTGATTAGGTCCTCATACAATTTTTTCGTTTTAATAGGTCCTTATACCTTTTTCATAAATTTCATCACATCTTCGTACAATTTTTTCGTTTTAGTAGGTCCTTATACTTTAATTATAACTTTTATTAGGTCCTTATACAGTTTTTTATTTTAAGATATTCTTTTACTTTTATCTTAGATAATAATTTATATTTAATTAAATTTAATGAACCTTTTAATATTGTTATTTAACTTATCTTATAATTATATATATTCAGGAAACGTATCTTTCAATATAAATATAAATAATCAATTGAAAATTCGTATAGTTATTCTAAAAAAACTTCGATTTTAATCTTCAATCATCACGGTTAATCTTTTTATTATTCTCTACAACTTATTGAGCTTATTGGATAACAAGATGATATTATATTTATAGATTATGCTAAGTTAAATAATTGAATATTAAAAAGTTCATTAAGTTTAATTAAATTTAGATTATTATCCAAGATAAATGTAAAAAAGTCCCTAAAATAAAAGATTGTACAAGGACCTAATGAAAGTTATGATAAAAGTATAAGGACCTACTAAAACGAAAAATTGTACGAGGACCTGATACAAATATTGTGAAAAGTATAAGAACTTATTAAAATAAAAAAATTGTACAAGGACCTAATGAACATTTTGACTAAAGTATAAGGACCTAAGTATGTATTTTGCCTTAAATTTATTCATTGCATTCTTTAGCTTGAAATTTGATACCCACTTTGCATGGTTGGAATATACGTATTATCCGCTCGTCAATTATTTAATTTCTGTTGATTTTTTAATGCACTTTATTTGTGACTACGATTTGCATCACATATGGGTGTTGATTATACGGTTTTCGACGATTTTTCAATAACTGAAATTTAAGCCCCCCATGGTTCAGTCCCGTTTATTGGTTAGGGATGTGATCGGTAACCAATTACCAATCGGTTAAACCTAAACAATCGACATTAACCGAAGTTTTAATTTAGCATTAAAATTAGATTTAATTTTAATTTATGTCTTAAGCTAGTAATTAAAAATTCAAATACCCTACGCCCTTCCTTGTACCCATACCCAGCCCCGATATAATAATTTTAATAAAAAAATTGAAAAAATGCTTATAGAAGCGATGACTTGGGTTCAATTTAAACCTAATCGAACTGACTGAATAGCACCGACATGGTTTGTTTTCATTTAATTACAATCTTGATTATGTCTGCTTGTCGATTTAGGGATCTGTATTCGGGTGTTGCTTGCTACTATGCGTATGGCCATTTCTGACACCCGCAGATAAATGATAGGCCCATAATGTTTAACAATGCGTATGGCCATTTTCGTAGTTTCGCCTAGGTTGAGATACAATTGGTCAAATTTCAATCATTCATAATGCATTATTTTTTTAAAAAAATTAATAGTTTGTATATATTTCATTATTTATCTTTTTCGTTAATTATATGGCATTTGTTCATAATTTGTTTAAATTCATATCTTATACTAATTGAAAGTGAATATACCTTCACCTTGGTATAAACGGCTGATACTATTAAAATTAAAGCCCATTTTCAACATAATCTAAGGCTTGCTATTCAAATAGGTCGGGCTAATTATTTATTATAATAGGCCCAACTACTGTAGCCGTATTGGTCCACTGTTATCCTGGCCTGGGCTTCAATAGTTGATAATATTACTGCTACCTTATTTTTTATTCTTCTAATAAACACAAAATGCAATTTGAACAAATCACACACCATAAAAATATTTATGATTTCTAATCCATCTGTTCATTCACATCTTGTAGCATTTTTATTTTATTTTAATGCTTACTCGCTTTATTTATTGTGGTTCAAGTTTTGGCCATACTGAAACTCAAATCTTGTTACTTGTTTTAAACTTATATATCACACATAATCTTGCATATAATGGTACTCACATATCTGTGTAGCAGAAACAGTTTATTCAAAATTAGACAACACCTAATCCTTAGAGTTCCATCTACACATTTCCTCCAACTAATCAAAGGGATGATACACATACATATTAAGGGCTGCTTCCATTCCTACTACCTGAAGGCCTAAAACACCCACACAGAGGGCCCTTCTTGCGTCTCCCGCTGCTTTTCCTCCCGTTGTAGATGATGAAGTCTCTCAGAATGACAGTTTTGCTCTTGAGAAACTTGTTCCTCTTCTTCTCATCCTCCATCTTCAACAACATGTACTGTATCTTCTGAAGCTCCAGCTGCAGCCTTCCGATCCTCTCAGACCCCTTTCGCGCCTGCTCTGCCACCTTCCTTCTCCGCGTCTTCACACCCTCTTTCTTCCTGTCCGGGGAATGGCATTCTTCGATGCTCCTAACAAGCCGGCCGTTCAAATCCACTAGACTCGCCACTGTTTCCTCTGCTTCCACCAGCTGTTCTTGAACTGTTTCAAGATCAACGTTCTTGACCTTTCTATAACCCTTTCTGTTTGTCTCCAGCTTGCCTCTCAGGTTTAGCACTGTCATCTGAAGGCTCTCGAGTTTCTGGGCATCAGAGGCGAGCCTCTCCAAGACTCTCCTACCACTCATTTCTCGGTTCAGCTCAGAACTGCTGCTGCTTCTCGAGACCTCCCACTTATCCACGCGAAGCTCCTTCTCCACGTCTGAATCCGTGAAGGGGGGATCAGAGAGACGTCTCACGTTCTCAAACTCATCGTACACTATGTCCTTGTCAGTTATCTTAAACGACCTCCTAAGCGACTCTCCTATTGTTAGGTCCTCAGCAGTCTCCCACAGCTCGAGCATCTGATCGTCTACCCTGCCACTACCTTTCTTGCGGATCCCTTTGAGCGAGCTGCTCGTCACTTGATCGAGTGGAATGTCTTTTATTAGCATTCCGTTCTTTGCTTCACAGGCTTTCGTTTTTATCTTCTGCAACTTGGGAGTGTTGCATGTCTCGGTTCCATGTCCTTTCCTCCGGCTGTGCTCATACTTATCCCTGCCCAAGAAACGACGCGACTTCACCTGCTCTGTCTCATCCACTGCATTGCTTTTCGAGATTGATCTTCTGGGGGCTACCGGTTTGTTCATCTCTTCCATCAACTTCCCAACCGCGTTTACTCTCATCTGCAAGCTCTGTAAGCTGACAAGGGATGAGTCTTCCACAGCTACTTCGGAGTCATCTCCAACGACTTCGAGAATCTAAAAGATGCAAATGTATTATTCACAAGCATATAGGGCAAGATCCAAATTATAAAAAACTAGAAATGAATTGATCTACTAACAAGAGAGAGTGTGTTTGTTACCTCTGGCTCATGGTCACGGGATGCTTTGAGCTTTGTCTGAAGAAGAGCATTATGCTCAAGAAGCATTATATCCTCTCTTAGAGCAGATATGACTGGATCGTATGCATGCAGCTGCGATTTCAACCCGCCAATTTCATTCTCCATCGAGCTAATCTCCCCTTTCATTTGCTCAACTTGAGATGTTTTTGAAGCATTCTCATTCTCAAGTTTCTGGCATACTCCACTAAGCTCCTGCAGCTTGTTCTTGAACAGAACTTCACGGATAGAAGAGATCTGAAGGTCAAAGTAAAATACCGTAGCTTCTGCTTCCCAGAGTTCAA
>NC_062965.1:2487242-2512242 GCF_023119035.1 Salvia hispanica
GAAAATGAAAAAGGTAGAGAGATGAAGAAAGAAAAAAGTAACAGAGAGTAAAGTATGTGTGGAAAAATGTATTGACTTTTACTAAAAAGAGAAATGACTCTATTACTATGGAACGGACGGAAATGGAAAAACGCCCATGTTACTATGGAATGGGGAGGGAGTACTTGGTTACATTAGTTGTTTTGCTTCGCAATGTGTCAACATTTGCTTACCATTGTCAAAGATGTCAATTTAGGCAGAATGACAAAATTATCCTTAGCAATATTTTCTTCGTAAACAAGCAATCCATACCCTAATCCTATAAAACAATCTCATCCATCCATTTAATAGATCTGATGACTATATAGAAATGGTGATAGGTTGCCATTTTAATTTGGGTTATAAATTATTCGATGTAACATCATAACTATTTATTTATTTTTTTATAAATTATTGAATTATTAATTCTTGACTACCACATAGTAAGCCCTATATCTGTTCAAACATTAATTTTGGCTTAACGCAATAACCACACAAGACAACTACACGACGGCCGCCATAATTTATGTTTAGTGATCAATTAATAGTCCAAATTGTCGTTTAGTTTGATCCTATGCCTATATATACATGGATTCTTATTGAACACTTCAACTACTACAACTCTTCTCTAAATACTTATTTTGTTGTTCTAGATTTGTAAATGGCGGCTCTAAACTCCAACAGTTTCTACCATCGCCCTGAGTCCAAGTTCGCACCTAGCTTATGGGGTGATCAGTTCATCAATCATGTATCTGACTCCAAGGTATATATATAGATCTGTCTACACTTATTTATTTTCACTTTGCCTACCAAGGTGGAACGAATAGGGAATGCCAATTGGGCTAGTCCGTTTTGGGTTCGGGCCATCTCTATACTTATCAAGCTCGTTTCGATGAGTTATGGGATTTTGGGTTATAAATTGTCAACCTTGACTCTAAACCAGTCATGACCAAGATGTTAGCTAGTAACAAGGTCAATTGTTGTGGACCCAAATGTTTCACATCAATTGTACTCCATACTAATTAATGTGAGATTTATTGACCAAATCGGCTCTATCTTATGATATGCTAGTAGTAAATAATTTGAAATGAATTATCTTCTTATTGGATTGTAACAAGTGATATATAATAAGTTTCATGCATTTCTCTTTCCAATTTTCTTTTAAGTAGATAATGTGATCCTCATTTGTAATTATTTGACAATTGTAGGTCGTAGAAAAATACTCCAAGAGAATTGAAGTGATGAAAAGTGATGTTCGAAATTTGCTAACGGCTCCTGAAACCAAAATGATAGACACCATGAATCTGATCGACACACTCGAGCGGCTTGGCATTTCATATCACTTTGAAAGCGAGATCGAAGAGAAACTACAACAATTTTTCAATCTTAAAACGAATTACGACGATGATGAAGCCTATGATTTGTACACCGTTGCTCTCCATTTTCGATTATTAAGGCAGCACGGCCACCCTATATCTACTGGTATAATAATGTGTATTTATGTGTTTAATTTTAATAAAAATAATTACTAAATCTATGACTAATACGCAAATTTTGGAATCAGAAATTTTCCATAAATGGACTGATGTGAATGGGAAATTCAAAGAGAGCATTAAGAACGACACGAAGGGTATGCTGAGTTTGTACGAAGCTTCATATCTTCGAACACATGGAGACACCATACTTGACGACGCTCTTGCTTTTACTACGGCCACTCTAAAATCAATGGTGCCAAACCTCAGATCGCCACTGAAGAAGCAAGTTGAGCGTGCCCTAGTGCAGCCCTTGCACTTGGGGATTCCTAGACTTGAAGCACACAGTTACATCACCATGTATGAAGAACAAGAGCACAGAAACGAAACCCTAATCAAGTTTGCCAAATTAGACTTTAACCTATTGCAGATTTTTCACAGAGAGGAGCTCCAGCAAGTCTCAAGGTAACACATGTAATTTTCATCCAATAGATGTGTAGTCTTAATACTAATTAGATATAATCTTGATTTCTATATATAGGTGGTGGAGAGAATTAGGGCTTATCTCCAAACTTTCTTATGCAAGAGATAGAATAGTGGAGTGTTTCTACTGGGCTTTGGGAATGTATCATGAGCCGCAATATTCTCGTGCTCGTATTTTTCTCACTAAGACCATTGCTATGACATCTCTACTAGATGACACCTATGATGCTTATGGTACCATTGATGAACTCAAGGTTTTCACCGAGGCAATACAGAGGTAAAATCTAATGACACGCTTGATAAGATGGAATTCATTCATTAGATTGATACAATAATTTTGCAGAAATTGCCATTCCATTTTATTAGGATTAGTCATTCATACTCAATGATTCATGCAATTAGTCATTCCCTTGCTTTGCATTCTTTGTACCTACTAAACAATGAAACAAAGTAATCATCCAAGGATTGTTATTTTTTCCATACTTTTTCCTTTTATACACTCATTATGTTCCATCATAACAAGCATGTATGAAGATATTCAGGTAGTGCAATATTGAATTACAACTTAACCATGCAACTTATTTGCTTGCTTATAAGGTGGGATTTCGGAGAAATCTCTCGACTCCCTGAGTACATGCGACCTCTCTATAAAGTTTTCTTGGAACTCTACATTCAATTCGAGGAAGAATTAGCTAAGGAAGGACGATCCTACGCATCATACTATGTCATAGAACCAGTATGATTCTTGTTACACATAAGGAAATTTTCATTACTATTGCTTTTACTATTACTACTACCAGAGTGCATATTCTTACCAAATTTGATATGATATGATCCATAGCTGAAGGAATTGTCGAGGTGCTACCTTGAGGAAGCAAAGTGGTTCTTAGAGGGTAAATTCCCATCATTTGAGGAATACCTAAAGTGTGGTCTCATTACCAGCGGCTTCTGTTATCTGGTCGCCTCTTCTTTTCTGGGAATAGGATCTGCTCGAAAGGAAGACTTCGAGTGGCTAAGTAGGAAGCCTAAGATACTTGTTGCTACACTCCTTATAGGACGCTTAGTTGATGACATTGGTTCTTATGAGGTATGTATGATATATATCAACATATTAATCATATTGAATAGTATACTTTTAAAACATTTGTGGTGTGTTTAGACTGAGATGAAGAGAGGTCAACTTGCAATTGGGATTGAGAGCTACATGAAAGAAAATGGTGTGACAAAAGAAGAGGCGATGGCCAAATTTATGGAATTATCTTTGAATGCATGGAAAGATAGCAACGAGGAGATGCTAAGGCCATCTTGTTATAAATCAAGGGAACTTCTTACACGTATCCTCAATTTTGAACGTGTAACATATGTTACTTACAAAGACAAGGAAGATGGATATACTCATCCCGAAAAGGTTGTGAAACCTTATATCACTGCTTTGCTGGTCGATGCATTTGAGGTTTAGTCATTTCGAATAACATGTAGAAGTCAAAATGGTTGTACCATATATATGGTATAAAATCTATGTAGTGTTGTTACGTATGTTATTTATGCAATAAAAGAGTGTAACAATAATGGCTTACTATAGATATTTGGAAAGAATTATTACTCCGGAGTATATGTTGTCGAAGAAATATACTGAGTTCTGCATGTCATTTATTCTCACGTACATTTGTAATATTAAGCTTAGTTAAGTGCAACTGTATAACTGGGTTAAATTGTCAGAAATATCATGAATTTTGATTAAATATAACTGCATCAATTTTTGTCTTTCCTGTAACTTTGAAAATGGGTACAGAAACCATGAGATTTGACATTGTTTGTAATTATCTTGTTATACACGTACATGTTTAAGGCTTTTTGTTATATACTACCTCCGTCCCGCATTAACTGTCACATTTATTTTTTTGCACTCGTTTTATAAAAAAGATAATAAATAATTAAAGTGGAAAAATAGTAAAGTAAGAGAGAGTTAATGCGGGATGGATGTCATAGTAAAAAGCCTATTATTCAAAATAAATTTGTTAGCATTCACGTACATATCTTAGGAACCAGACATCATAGTCTCTCTATGACAAGGAGACATCATAACAATAACAAAATAGAATAACGTCTATTTTGAGTACTATATATATTATTCGAAATGACTAAATTTCAAATGCATCGACCAGCATGCCAACAATATGAGGCTTCAAAACCTTTTCCGGTTGAGTGTATCCATCTTCTTTGTCTTTGTAAGCAACATAAGTTACGCGGTTCAAATTTAGGATATGCATAAGAAGATCCCTAGATTTATAACAAGACGGCCTTAGCATCTCCTCGTTGTTATCTATCCATGCATTCGTACATAATTCCATAAATTTGGCCATCGCCTCTTCTTTTGTCACATCATTATCTTTCATGTAGCTTTCAATCCCAATAGCCAGTTGACCTCTCTTCGTCTCAAACTAAACACCGCAAATAGTATTCAGAAACTCCCTGATTGAAAAAGTATATATATGTGTGTGTATGTGTTACCTCATAAGAACCTATGTCATCAAGTAAGCGACCTATTATGAGTGTGGAAACAAGTATTTTAGGCTTCTCGCTTAGCCACTCGAAGTCTTCCTTTCGAGTAGATCCTATTCCCATAAAAGAAGCAGGGACCAGATAATCGTAGGTGCTCGTAATTTGACCAAGCATTAGGTATTCCTCAAATGATGGCAAGTTACCCTCTAACAACCACTTCGCCTCTTCAAAGTAGCCTCTTGCCAATTCCTTTAGCTATGGATCATATCATATCAAAGTTGGTATGAATACACATTTTCATAATAGTAATAGTAATAGTAATAAAAAAAAAGGTTCTTATAGCACGAATCATCTATACTCTCTCTATGGCGTAGTATGATGCGTAGGATCTTCCTTCCTTAGCCAATTCTTCCTCGTATGGATTGTAGAGTTCCAAGATAGCTTTATAAATAGGTCTCATGTACTCGGGGAGTTGAGAGATTTCTCCATAATCCCACCTTATAAGCAAGCAATTAATTATAAACAAGGGGAAATTAATGGAATGAAATTAGCAAAGAATTGTATATTAGAAAAAAAAATACATAAATAAAGAGTGAAGGTGGGAAATGATTGAATGTAGAAAACCATGGGTTAGTTGAGGAAAGAATGATTATCCCTAATTTAGTAAAAATGGTAATTCCAAATGAAATGACGATACAAGCATGTTCTTCGATTTTACCTTTCTATTGCCTTGGTGAAAACCTCAAGTTCCTCAATCGTGCCATAAGCATCGTACGTGTCATCCAACACAGATGCGATCGCAATGCTCTTGGAAAGAGTTGCACGGGCACGAGAATATTGTGGCTCAGGGTGCATTGCCATAGCCCAGAAGAAACACTCCACCATCCTATCTCTTGTATAAGGAAGTTTCGACATAAGCCCTAATTCTCTCCACCACCTATACATAGCAATCAATATTATTCCTAGTTAGTATCAACACCACAAATCTATTGGTTCGAAATTATGTTACCTAGAAACTTGCTGGAGCTCCTCTTTGTGCTGCATTTGCAAAAAGTTATAGTCTAATTTGGCAAACTTGATTAGGGTTTCATTTTTGTGCTCTTCTTCTTCATACACCGCGATGTAACTTCGTGCTTCAATTCTAGGAGTCCCGAAGTGCAAGGGCTGCATGAGGGCACGCTCAACTTGCTTCTTAAGTGGCGATCCGAGGTTTGGCACCATGGATTTGAGAGTGGCTGTAGTAAAAGCAAGCGCGTCTTCTAGTATAGCTTCTCCACGCGTTCGAAGATATGAAGCTTCATACAAACTCAGCAAACCCTTTGCGTCACTCTTAATACTCTCTTTGAAATTCCACTTCTCATCCATCCATTTAGCAAATATTTCTGCTTCAAAACAATCATATTAGTATTATTTATAGCCAAATTAAATCAAGAAAGGTATATTTAATACACTAATATTTACCAGTAGATATACGGTGTCCGTGCTGCCTGAACAATCGAAAATGGAGAGCAACGGTGTACAAATCATAGGCTTCATCATCGTGATAATTAGTATTGAGATGGAAAAATTGTTGCAATTTTTCTTCGATCTCGTTTTCAAAGTGATACGAAATGCCTAGGCGTTCGAGTGTGTTGATCAGATTCATGGTGTCTATCATTTTAGTTTGTGGAGCAGTTAGCAGACTTCTAACATCCTTTTTCATCACTTCAACTGTGTTGGAGTATTTTTCTAAGACCTACAATTGATACCAAATTAATTATAAATGAATCTATAATAAGTATACAAGTAAAGTGAAAATTAAAGTTGTAGATATTATACATTTACATACCTTGGAGTCAGAAATGTAATTGATGAACTGATCACCCCACAAGCTGGGGGGAAAGTTGTACTCGGGACGATGAGCCGCCATTTATGTATGTCTGCAAATCCGAAACAAGAAGACAAGAGGTTTGGAAGTGTAGTTCTTAAACATGAAGCCATTGCCCATGTATATATATAGGCAGAGAAGAGTTAATTTCTCTGTTTGTGATAAGTACATTTTATTCGCATTGTTGCAAGCTAAGGGTAATTGTGTGCATCGTATCCATATAGACTAGTGATCTAAATATATGTATTGCAACATTATGTCATTAACCAATTTATTGTACTAGATAAACAATTATAACGCTTTTTTAAATTAATAAATCTTAAATAAAATTGATAAATAAATGCTTTGATTTCATTCACTAAACAAATCATTTAGTTATTGACTACATAATCAAAAATATTAGCTACATGGACCATTAAAATAATTTGAGATTTGGAGATAAATTATTAAAATTAAGTAAACATCATTGTCAATTTTGTTTATATACATAGACAACGAAACTAAAAAAGTTACAAGAGAAACCATGATCAAACTAAATAAAACCAATAGTTTGGCGATGAAGATATGATATAGATCCTAATGGATCATAATAATCATACCTAGACAAACATAATAGAATCTTGGATAATTATATATAGGTCAGAGCAAACATATTTTTAGTATGAAAGTGTATAGTAGGATTTGAATGTATATCTTTATGAGAAATAGATAGAGCTTTAAAAAGCAAAAATATCAAAAATCTCGTTGGACCAAGTCATCGGACTGCTAGCTAGGTTGGTTCAGACCAACTTAGCGGTCCACTGGACTTGGATTGTCTCGGGAAAATTTCGTAAAATAGTTACTTTCTCTATCAGACTCCGATTATTGCTAAATCATGATTGTGTGTTTTAATCCAATGGATTATAATTGAGCTTGATAATACACTTAAGGCGTAGTGTGCTTATAATATGACTTTAGTGCTGGGGATATTTGCTAGTATTATTTGGACACGTAATATAACTGGTCAGACCCATTTAAACTATGAATCGGTAGCTTCGTCGATTCACTTATACCGGTCAACTTTTTAATTGATTTTGATAATCGTACTGCAGAAACACGTGAATAAACAATTTCATGGTCAGTATTTGAAAAGATTGATTGTGATAATCTTATTGCGTAACACGTGAATATACAATTTCATTGTCAAGATTGATTTTGAGAATCCTATTAAGTAGACATATGGATAAACAATTTCAGAAATAAGCATACTCCCTTCCTCCCATAAAAATAGGAACATTTGAGAAGATATAAGAATTAAAGTAAGAAAAAAGAGGAAAATTAAAATAGTATTGGTAGATAGTAGAATCCATATTTTTTAATTAGTATTTAGTGATGACTCTAGTGGTATAAATTGTAAATAAATTGATATACTATATAATAATTAATGAGTGATGAAAATTTTCCAAAATAAAAATTGAATATTTTTGTGGGACGGAAAAAAGAATGTCCCTATATTTTATAGTATAAAGTGTTACAGAGTAGTATATTATTGTCGACTCATGAAAGAAAATGTAGGCGATTTTTATGGTTATCAGAAATCATTTTCAGAATCGATTTCTTCTTATTATTGTTCTTCTATTACCACTCATATGGCAGAATAATAAATTATTTCTGATGCCAAAAATTATTAGATAAATATAATGTTGGTTCCCAAAAAAAACTGTCTGCATTTTTAGGTTACCTTTGTAAATTTATCCAGTTGTTAAAAGATAGATTTTGAAAATCTTGTGGAATTGACGTGTAAGTAAACAATTTCATTATCAAAATTGATTTTGAAAACTCTTATTGACACGTGGATTAAAAAATTCAGAAATGTGCATATTATGTTATTGTCGTCTGTCCCGTAGACCTAATAAATTAAATAATGACTTATTAATTTAAGGTCAGTAATTTTAAATTAGACACTAGCTTTAGCTTATCAATAATTGAAGCTGCGATGATATAATCTTGTTTATATTTTTCATAGCCATACACTATAGTATATATCTAGGTGCCTCAATTCAAATTTGAATATTTGAACATGTAGATAAAACTTCTTTTAAATCAGAAAACATCGATCTCTCTTTAACCACTATTTTCAACTAAAATCCATCCCATAAAAATACACTCCATGTATTTGAAATGACACGAGAGAATCAATGCGCAATTGTTAAATAAAAGAGAGAAAAAGAAGGGTAATTAAAATAGTGTAGTAGATAGTGGGATTCATAATGGGTCATAATGATATAAATAGTAAATATATTGTATATGAGCATTGAGTTAGGGACAACTTTGTATAAATGAAAATGTCTATACTTTTTTTGGGTCGAATGAAAATAAAAAGTACATATATTTTCATGTGACGGATGGCGTATTTAATACTACAAGCTTTATCATCTATATAACCTAACCAATTTTACTCCCTTCGTCCCACTTTAGGAGTCCCGGTTTACCATTTTTGGGTGTCCCACTTTAGGAGTCCCGGTTGAAATATTCTATAAATGGTATTAGACCCCACATTCCAATAACTTTTTTTCACTCACATTTTATTATAAAACTAATATAAAAAAGTAGGACCCACATTCCACTATCTTTTTTCACCAATTTTTCTTTACATTTCTTAAAACCGGTGCCGAACTCAACCAGACTCCTAAAATGGGACGGAGGAAGTATTTAACTAAGCAACACACAAGTCTCAATCAACGCATATGTCAACAGATAAGTTCCTCGTATTTCTCAATCAAAGCATATAAATTATTTCATACTCCGTGTTCGCCATTAAATGACAAATGGAAGGCTTATTTCACTAATCACTTTTACTCTGTTCGCCACTAAATGCTCTCATTTTTTCTTTTTGGTCGTCTGCCAATAAATGTTTTATTTGACTTTTACTATATTTGGTAAGTGGATCTTAAGACTCGTGTCGTTCAAATATGAAACATTTAATGTCTTCTACACACTTTATTTTATAAAGTCAAACAATTTTCTAAGACTTGTGTCGTTCAAATATGAAACATATAATCATGAACAGATGGAGTAATTTGTCCACCCATGTTTGTTTCAAATATTCCCAAATTAATTGCACAAGCTCATTCATTTTTCTATTACATAAACTTATAAACATAATCAAGTAAGCATGCATATACTCTTCAAACTTCAAATTGGAAATTTAAAATAATTTGAAATTGTTTATAGACTTAATAATGTTGGGAAGTATTCATATTCATATGGTAAATATTGTTCAAAAACGAAACACTTGTAGTCCATTCGATCTTGTGATGTAATAGTTAGATTAATGCCACGTGTCATCTAATAATGTAGACGATTAGTCTAATAATGTAGCTTGACTAATAATGTAATATCTTAGTCAAATAATGTAGCTTATCATAACAATCAAATCCAAGGATCCAAGGACTGTGATTTGTGATGTGTTTGATACTAATGAGGACCCTATTACACACCATGATAATTAATGTATTCTCATAAAAGTCTCTTATGTATACTTGAATGTTTACATATAATTACACATCCTCCTTATCTTCTTTCTATCCATATTTTTTGTTTATTTGCATTTTTTATTGGATCTTCAAGACAAGTCTTGGAAATTCAAATTCATGAGCATAAGTTCACATAAATAGAGGATCCATTATTTTTGGGTCACTCTACTTTATTGGTTGCTTTTTTAAAATCTTTACTATATTACATAATTTTAGTGTACATATATGCGTAATCTCTTTCGAACATGGACGAAGTTGAAAAACATCTTTATTATTTTCAGTAAAATAAATAAATATGTTTATTAACTCTGAACCACCAGGCCAGCTAAATGTTTTTGATTACAACATTAGCATACAACTAAAAACAAGGCACACATATATCACCCTCATTATTGAATTCATTGATATCAGAGTCTCTCCATATAAGGTTTGAAATTTCAAGAAGCATAACTTAACAATAGTACATAGGAACAAAATAGAATTACATAACATATAGTAATACATATTATTTGAAATGACTAAACCTCAAATGCATCAACCAACAAGGCAAGAATATGAGGCTTCAAAACCTTTTCGGGTTGAGTGTATCCATCCTCTTTGTCTTTGTAAGTAACATATGTTACGCGGTCATAATTGAGAATAAGCATAAGAAGATCCCTAGATTTATAACAAGACGGCCTTAACATCTCCTCGTTGGTATCTCTCCATGCATTAGTACATAATTCCATAAATTTGGCCATTGCTTCTTCTTTTGTCACATCATTTTCTTTCATGTAGCTTTCAATCCCAATAGCAAGTTGACCTCTCTTCGTCTCAAACTAAACACCACAAATAGATTTCAAAAAACTATTCCCTAATTGAAAAGGTATATAGATATGTATATGCATACCTCATAAGAACCTATGTCATCAAGTAAGCGACCTTTTATGAGTGTGGCAACAAATATTTTAGGCTTCTCGCTTAGCCACTCGAAGTCTTCCTTTTGAGTAGATCCTATTCCCATAAATAAAGAGGGGACCGCATAACCGTAGGTGCTGGTAATGAGACCAATCTTTAGGTATTCCTCAAATGATGGCAAGTTACCCTCCTCTAAGATCCACTTCGCCTCTTCAAAGTAGCCCCTCGCCAATTCCTTTAGCTATGGATCATATCATATCAAATTTGGTAAGAATACACACTTTTGTAAGAGTAATAGTAATAAAAATTTCCTTATACATAACACAAATCATACTCCTTCTATGGCATAGTGTGATGCGTAGGATCGTCCTTCCTTTGCCAATTCTTCATCAAATGTAATGTAGAGTTCCAAGATAGCTTTATAGAAAGGTCTCATGTACTCGGGGAGTCGAGAGATTTCTCCATCATCCCATCTTATAAGCAAGCAAATAATAAGAGTTGCATGGTTAAGTTATACATGCTTGGTATCATGATGAAGTAAAACAGAAGGGAAAATAATGGAATGAAGCAATAAAGAAATGAGTATAGGAAAAAATTAACCAACCTTTGACATGAAGGTAGAAATAAGAGTGAAGGTGGGAATGAATGAATGTAAGAAATAAAAAATGAAAATTGGATGATTCATATACTTGATAAGGATGAGGTGATCTAGTCTAGCTAGTAGAAATGCTGATTCCAAATGAAATGATGGTTAAAGCCTGTTGTTAGATTTTACTACCTCTGTATTGCCTCGGTGAAAACCTCAAGTTCTTCAATCGTACCATAAGCATCGTATGTGTCGTCTAATACAGATGACATCACAATGGCCTTGGCGAGCCTGGTACGGGAATGAGAATACTGTGGCTCATGGTGCACTGCCATAGCCCAAAAGTAACACTCTACTATCCTATCTCTTGCATAAGGAAGTTTGGAGATAAGCCCTAATTCTTTCCACCACCTATATATATAAATCAAGATTATTTGAAATTAGTACTAACACTACACATCTAAGGGTTTTTTTGATTGAAGATTAGGTTACCTTGAAACTTGCTGGAGCTCCTCTTTGTGCAGCATCTGCAATAGGTTAAAGTCTAATTTGGCAAACTTGATTAGGGTTTCGGATTTGTTCTCTTCTTCTTCATACACCGCAATGTAACTGCGTGCTTCAACTCTAGGAATCCCCAAGTGCAAGGGCTGCACTAGGGCATGCTCAACTTGCCTCTTGAGGGGTGATCCGAGGTTTGGCACCATTGATTTTAGAGTGGCCATAGTTAAAGCAAGCGCGTCATCTAGTATGGTTTCTCCATGTGTTCGAAGATAGGAAGCTTCGTACAAACTCAGCATACCCTTCGCGTCGCTCTTAATGCTCTCTTTGAATTCCCCATTCACATCCCTCCATTTACCAAATATTTCTGCTCAGAAAAATTCATTGATTTATTATGCATAGCCAAATAAAACAAGAAAGGTGTATATATATAATACACACATATATATACCAGTAGATATACGGTGTCCATGCTGCCTGAACAATCGGAAATGGAGAGCAACGGTGTACAAGTCATAGGCTTCATCATCGTGATAATTCGTATTGAGATGGAAAAATTGTTGCAATTTTTCTTCAATCTCGTGTTCAAAATGATACGAAACGCCTAGGCGCTCAAGTGTGTCAATCAGATTCATGGTGTCTATCATTTTGGTTTCTGTAGCAGTTATCATACTTCTCACATCATTTTTCAGAACTTCAACTGCCTTGGAGTATTTTTCTATGACCTACAATGACAAATAATAATAAATGATAGTAATCACTAGTTACGTACCTAACAATAGATAGAGCCTATTTAATTTATAAATCTCATATTAGTTAGTCACTAAAACTTGACCCTTCCTTAAGAGCTAACGTCATGGTTGGTCACAATCACATCTGCTTTTTTTGTCAAACCACCACTCTAAGTTAGCCCCAAACGTCCTCATTAGTCATGATCAATTCCTTTGTCAAACCACCATTACAAGCCGTTAGGACTCTCAATTAAAGCATCAATTTTACGGACCATATACAATAACTCGTCCCAAAACTAGTGCATGAGGAAAGAAATTTAATTTGTTCAAGAAACCTTTATCCCACCTAGATAGGTAAAGTTAAAAAAAAAAAAAGGTGTAGACATAGATATATATTACTCTTTCCGTCTATCATTTAAAGAGTCATTTTGACTCAGCACGAAGAAATTGTTTGACTTTATGAAGAAAAGTAAAGAGAGAAAATATGTGGAATGTAGGATTGTGAGTGCGAAAAGTCAGTGAAATGTGGAGTCTGTATACTATAAAATTGGAAAAAAGTAAATAATTCTTTAAATTATGGACAACCCAAAATGGCAGAATAGTTCTTTAAATCGTGGACATAAGTAGTAATATACCTTGGAGTCAGAAAAGTGATTGATGAACTGATCACCCCACAAGCTGGGGGCAAAGTTGGACTCAGGACGATGAACCGCCATTTATGTATTGTATGCAAATTCGAAACAAGAAGACAAGAGGTTTGGAAAGTGAGTGTAGTTCTTAAACATGGAGGTTTGGAAAGTGAGTGTAGTTCTTAAACATGACACCATTAGCCATGTATATATAGGCAGAGGATTGAAAAGGTTAATTCTCCGTGTGTTAACTAAAAATAAATATGGGTTCTTAATTAATCATTAAAAAAACTCTAGAATGATTAAATTAACTCTAACTTGTGACAGAAGTAAGTATACGTGTATAGTAACTTGTGGGCATGCTCAACTCTAAAATGATTTTTGTAATCATACAAATAAAATAAGTATATATGTTTAGTTTTTTTGGGCTGTGATCTATACAAAACTAGATCTTAATTCAAAAACACAAATCAAAATTATACGAATGGCATTTTTAGGTCATTGTTAGTCTATTTTTAGGTTATTTTAATAAAAGATGCCCTAAAATTATCTAAAAATGACATCAACCTCGGAATTTATAAAATGGACTAAAACTGATTATTAATGACCTTCCATGTTTGGTTAATTATTGACCATCAGATCGACTAATCTTAGGGCCACGATTTGGATTGCATTTCTATATTAAGATGCATTTTTATTTTGACCATTTTCCTAGTACTTGCTCCATTTCATTAGTATGAAGTCTTTCTTTTGAGTATGGAGATTAAAGAATAAATATTTAATGAGTTAAGTAAAATAAAAATAAATTAAATAAAGAATAAAGTATGAAAATTATAAGTAAACAAAGTAACAGAGAGGATAAATAGAAGAGAATATAATAAATAGATAGAGCAAAACAAGAAAGATAAAGTATATTTTATTTTTGCTAAAACGAGAAAATGACCCAACTGTAATAAAACATGTTTCCAAAATAATATTTCCTCTATTTCATATAAATATGTCATTTGAAAATTACACGTGTTTAATGAGTAATTGGAAAAATTAAGAGAGAAAAGAGAAAATATGTTGAAATATAAGTTGAAATAGCATAGTGGATGCATGGTTTGGTTCATAAATGGTTAAGTAGAAAAGAGGGAGAAAAAGTTTTTATAAATGATATAGACTATTTTTATGGGATATACAAAAAAATTGGGATAATAATGCACCACTAATAGGAATATGTATTCTTTTCGTCCTATTTAAGAGGTTCATCTTTCATTTTTAGTTTGTTACACTTAAGATGTCCACTTTCTTTTTTTTATAATAAATTTTTCTCCCATCTCTCTTTATTAAAATATTCAATCACTTTTTCCATTCTACTTTATCATATGCTCAAACTATTTTACTTAAAATTTTGTATTATTTAAGAATGTGTACATTTTAAATATAATGGAGGAAGTAACAATTTGGTGACATAGAGTTGTTAAAAATGGGGCCACTTACCCTTTTAAAATTTTTATCCATGATTATCATCTTATCAATTGGAGAAGTGCCAGTCAAATGTCAATTTCAAAATTTCTTTTATGAGTAATGTTTTATCAATGATTATCAAAGTGTCAATTGGTGAAGTGTACCATCAGATGTCGATTTGAAAATTTCGGACTCTCACTTGAGGTAGTTAGCTAGTGGCTATGGGAAAACAACCTCATACCATAAAAAAAATTAAAATTAAAATAATATGAATTTTAATTCAAAATTAATGAGAGATTAAAAAAAAAATGTATTACGAAAAATGGATCTTACCTTATTAGAGAAAAAAATTAAAAAAAAAAAAAACTTCTCTTTTTAGGAATAGACTAAAAAAATATTAATTTTCTTTTTTTAGGACGAAGATAGAATTATATCAGCCTCAATTGAAAAGGTAGTTAATTGGAGGACTAGTCATTGTTTAGTTTAATAGGTCTGTCCGAGTCAGCCGACCATGATATAATATTCACATGTCTCAAATCGTTTATTAACATATGACATATCGTATCAATATAATGCCTTAGAAGATTCCATTAATTTAAAACTATGAATTACTATATACTCCCTTCGTTTTCTGTAGTATAGTACCAGAGTTATTTTATTATTTGCACTCATTTTAAAAAAAATGATACTCCCTCTCCCTCCGTCCGTTATTAGGAGTTCCATTTATTGGTGACACGAGTTTTAAGAAATGTTAAAAAAAGTGGATGGAAAAAAATTAGTGGAATAGGGGTCCTACTTGTATATATTAGTTTTAAATGAAATATGAGTGGAATGAGTTATTGGAAGGTGGGACCCTATTACTATTTTTGGTAAAATTAAACCGGACTCCAATTCGCGGATATACTAAAATGGAAAAACGGGACTCCTATTCACGGATAGAGGGAGTAATAAATAATTCAAGTAAATAAAGAGTAAAGTAAGAGAAAAAATAATGTAGATAAACTCTTATTTATATACTATTTTTTTTAATTTACTATTTCTCCATTTTAACTATTTATTACTCCCTCCGTCCCCAATTAGGAGTCACACTTTGACCGAACACGGATTTTAAGAAATGTAAAGAAAAGTTGTTGAAATAGTTAGTGGAATATGGGACCTATTTTTTTATATTGATTTTATAATAAAATGTGAGTGAATTGAATTGGTGGTGTGTGAGACCTAGTTACTATTTATGGTAAAAATGAAGTGTGACTCTTAATTGAGGACGGACCGAAATGGAAAAGTGTGACTCCTAATAGGGGACGGAGGGAATATTATTTTTTCAAAATGAGTACAGAAAATCAAATGACTCTTACTTTTATGAAAGTGAAATGACTCTACCGTCGTGGAATAGAAATAAGTGGTTTGTTTAAACGTGTGAATACACAATTTCATTGTCAAGATCGATTTTGAGATCTTGCTGAGTGGACATGTGAATAAACAATCTTAGAAATGTCCGTCTGTAATAAACTAAATAATGACTAATTTTATAATAGTACTAATTTTATAAATTATTTGATTATTTAGTTAGTAGTACTAATTTAGATTCACATAGTCTAGAAAATAAATATTTTGGCATATAGGCAATTAAATATAAAAAAAAAACAATACTCCAATTTTTCAAGTCAAACTGTTATATGAAAAACTTTTTAACCATTGCATTTATACTTATTGGGGCATGTTAGGGTGTCACCACCCCTTAAAATAACACCATACCACCATTCCTAGCCAATCATTTGTATATGTGGACGAATAATAAGCTGCCACGTGGCAAAAAAAAATCTGAAAAAGACGATCAGCAATTTGTTGCACTTTATACAACAATTTTTCTTGTCGAGCAATATCCGACACAATATACAATAATCTATAGATTGTTGTGTAGTGTTTTTAATATTGCTGTGTAGCGTTTATAATATTAATGTATAAATGGTGTCACGGTGTCACTCTAAGAGAGGTTGTCATTTTAACACAAACCTATACTTATTTGTATAACTACATAAATCATGTATTAGTGATTCATTAATAACATAATAGAATTATACTTGAGGATACATGTAAGAAAGATTCCTAGAATTATAACAAAACGGCCTTAGCATCACCTTGTTGCTATCCCTCCATGCATCGGTACATGATTCCATAAATTTGGCCATCGCCTCTTTTTTTTTCACACCATAGCTTTCAACCCCAATTACGAGCTGACCACTCTTCGTCTCAAACTAAACGCCACAAATAGTATTTAAAATATAAAATCAGTTAATTAATCTCTATATATACACAAGGAATAGAAAAAAATGTAAATACATTTTATATCAAAACTAAGGTCAAACTAGAGTTTTTAGATTAAAATGATCAACCGCCTAGATAACGTCAATTGCATACATTCGGACGATAAAATTTGCATGAAAAATTGTACTATTGTATTTATCCATGTCTGTTGTAATGTTATGATACCACAGGTCAACGTACATGATGACATAAATTCAATGTAAATAATGTCAAAAAATGTACTCCAATAGTGTGTGTTTCCGAATTTATAATGATGAAATAACAACAGTTGAATTCCAATAATTTGCATATTATGAAGTTTGTTGCAGTAGTATATGAATACCCTCTATGAACCACTTTCCCATGCAAATGGTTAGACTAGGCCCAATGTAATAAAAATTGATTTGCTTTCATTGTGAGAATCGTTAGACAATAGCCGATCAATCGCCAGTTTTTCCAGCGACGGGAGTAATGTTTGAAGAGTTTCGAATGGCTAAGTAAGAAGCCTTAAATGCTTGTGGCCGCGGTCACAATATGTCGATTGGTTCGTGCATGATGCATCTAGTTATGAGGTACGTACGAATATAAAAAAAAAATCGCTACGATCATGGTGTTGTAAAATCAAATTGAAATGCGGAAAGTAAATGTTGAATTGAAAGAATATATAGGAACTACTACATTGCATTACTCCACATATCTTCTTTTATAGGATTTGATTGATATCACACCCATACAACTAAAAAAAGGCACACGTATTTGAAATGTCACTCAATTCGTAGCAAATGACTGACTAATCTCAAATGCATCAACCAACATGGCAAGGATATGAGTCTTCAAGGGTTGAGTGTATCCATTCTCTTTGTCTTTGAAAGTGACATATGCTACGCGGTTAAAATTGAAGATACGTGTAAGAAGATCCCTAGATTTATAAAAAGACGGCCTTAGCATCTCCTCGTTGCAAATTTCCCATTCACGACTAGATAATTTTGTGAATTCGCGCACCGCCCTATTTTTTGTCACATCCATATCTTTCATGTAGCTTTCAATCCCCATGGCAATGTGACCACTCTCCATCTCAAACTAAACATCACAAACAGTTTAACAAATTACTTATACTCTAATTGAAAAAGTTAATTAATGTTGGGGGCAAATTGCTTGAAAAAAAAAATGCAAAGTTCAGCCACTTTATGATCAATCCAATAACTTTAAAAAAAATGGTCAATCGTATCATAACTTTATCATTTTTCTCAATTGTTTCGTAATCCTGCATATTATGTATAATGGGTTGGTCAGAAAATACTATGTGGACAAAACATTCAGCTACTTAAGCGACTGTGTTTTCTACACATAGTCAACAGCCAATTAGTCTTTAACTTTTACACATGTAGATGTCATGTTAATGAATTCGGATATGTAGCATGCTGAAATTTTTTTACCATGGGACAATAAAGTTGCTGAATTGACTAGAAATTGACCAAATTTTATAGCTTTTTAGTCTTTTCATAACTTTTCTTAAAGTCAGATTACAAAACTATCTGTTTGCAAATAAATTAATATTATTTGGCATCACAAAACATGTCAGTTCGTTGATTCATGAATACCAGTTCCTAACTGAATATTGGGATATGTTTCGTGATGCCTGATATGATTTTCAGTCCTCAAGAATTTTCACTTTTCAAAGTTGTCACCGGAAACCATAATATCTATGTATACATATGTATATACGTACCTCATAAGAACCAATGTCGTTAAGTAAGCAACCATTTATGAGTGTGGCATCAAGTATTTTAGGCTTGTCACTTATCCACTCGAAGTCTTCCTTTCGAGCAGATTCTATTCCCAGAAAAGAAGAGGGGACCAGATAACCGAAGGTGCTTGTAATCATACCAAACCTTACGCGTTCAAAAAATGGTGGCAGTTTACCCCTTATGTAATACTTCGCCTCCTCTAAGTAGTACTTCACCAATTCCTTTAACTATATCAAATTAAATCAAATTTGGTAAGAATACACACTCTTGTATAGTAATACAAATTTCTTTTAACACGAATCATACTCCTTTTATGGCATAGTTTGGTGCGTAGGATCGTCTTTCCTTAGCTAATTCTTCTTCCAATTGAGTGTAGAATTCCAAGATAGCTTCATAGAGAGGTCTCATGTACTCGGGGAGTCCACATATTTCTTCGGAGTCCCATCTTATAAACAAGCAAATAATAAGTTGCCGGTTAAGTTGTACTACATGCTTGGTATGATGAAGTGAAATGAGCGGAAATTAATGGCATAAACAAAATAACAAAGTGAACGAATACTAAAAATCATAACGCGTGCTCTAGATTTTACCTCCGTATTGCCTCGGTGAAAACCTCAAGCTCCCTAATCTTACCATAAGCTTTGTATGTGTCTTCTATTAAAGATGCGATGGCAACGCTCTTGGCCAGAATGACACGGGCACGAGAATATTGAGGCTCATGGTACACTCCCACAGCACAAAAGAAACATTCCTCTATCCTATCTCTTGCATAGGGAAGTTTGGAGATAAGCCCTAATTCATTCCACCACCTATATATATACATACATAGGAATCAAGATTATTTGTAATTAGTATAAACACTACACATCTAATGGCCTTTTTTGGTTGAAAATCATGTTACCTTGAGACTTGCTGGAGCTCCTTTCTGTGTAGAATCTGCAATAGGTTGTATTCTATTTTGGCAACGTTGGCTAAGTCATCGTCAGTGCCGTTTAGTTCTTCGTAGATGCCGATGTAACTTCGTGCTTCAAGTCTCTGAATCCCCAAGTGCAAGGGCTGCACAAGGGCACGCTCAACGTGCTCCTTGAGGGGTGATTCGAGGTTTCGCACCATTGATTCTAGAGCGTCTGTAGTAAAAGCAAGCGCCTCGTTTAGTATGGTTTCTCCATCCGTTCCAACGTGTGAAGCTTCGTACAATCTCAGCATACCCTTCACGTCGCTCTTAATGCTCTCTCGGAACTTACCATTCTCGTCCATCCATTTAAGAAATACGTCTGCTTCAAAAAAGTTGCAAGTTAATCATAGTTTTATAATACATACATAAATACCAGGTACAATCATTTATACAACTACCAGGTACGGGGATATGATCAGTTGATAACTTTATTAAAATGATAACTAACAACTATGTCAACAACCTATAACATAGATGTCAACACGAAGATATAATTATTTGTGTGTCAACTAAATGTAGTTGACATAGGTATGTTATCTGTTGACATGTAAATATTGATGTCAACAGAACATATATGTATGCCAACTACATTTAGTTGACATCTATAATGTAGGTTATTGACATAGTTATCAATTATCAATTTAAGAAAGTTATCAACCTAGCAGGACCCTACTAGTACATAGATATGTTTATATACCAGTAGATATACGGTGGCCGTGTTGCCTGAATAATCGAAAATGGAGAGCAACTGTGAACAAATCATCATGATCATAATCAATATTGAGAAGGAAAAGTTCTTGCAATTTTTCTTCGATTTCGTTTTCAAAACGATACGAAAAACCAAGGCGCTCAAGGTAGTCGATAATATTCATGATTTCTCTCATTGTGGATTCCGGAGATGTTAGCAGACGTTCCACTTCACTTATCACTTCTTCCATTGATTCGAGGTATTTTTCTAAATACTACAATTCCAAATTATTAACTGAGTATTTTTCTATCAATGAATCTTGCTATATATATATATATATATATATATAGGTAAAGTGAAAATAAAAGTTGTACCTTGGGGTCAGGAAAGTGATCGATGAACTGATCACCCCACAAATTTGGGGGGAACTTAAATTCAGAACGAGGAGACTCCATTTATGTATCTCTGCAAATTAGAAATAAGAAGACAAATGTTTGGAAAGTGTAGTTCTTAAATATGAAGCCATTGCACAATTATATATAGGCAGAGGATGGAGAAAAGCTAATTTCTCCTCGTGTAAACTAAAAATAAATTTGGATGATTAACATTAATTAATCATCAAATAGTACTCCAAATCATGCCTAAACATTGGTGATGTAAGAGTTGTTAGAAATCAAGATTATTATTGACTTGAGGTGGATGGCTGGCTAGTGGCTATAGAAAACAAAACAAGATTATATAAGCACAGCCACAATTATGAAAAGCTAACACTAGTGGCAGTTTAATAGTATTAATTAAATGACCTTAAATCAATCATTTTTTAGTATAATAGGTACGTCCGAGACAGCCTACAATTATATTAATTAATATGCACATGTCTCAAATTGTTTATTCACATATGACATATTTGCTCATGAATAAGAAGATTCCATTCACTCATAATGATTTTAAAAATCAGGACTAGCTGTAACGACCCGGTCTCTAACTAACGAGGGATGCTGCGAAAATATTGTAACTATATTATTCTTTTCTATAAATTAAAAGTAATGCGGAAATGATCTAATCAAATTATTATAGGATATAGAATAAACTTTTCTTTAACTTATACTAAATCACTTTCAAATATGCTTGTAAAAATAATTTTCTAACAACCATATATTTATATAGAAAAAAACAGGGGAGTGTTATATTGCTAACTCAATGCTTAATTGCTAACTACAACTCAATAATATCCATTAGATATTCAAATTAAAGGCCTAGATCATCAACCACAAAATGTCAATACGATAAAAAAAAAACGTCAATAAAGCTATAGGATTAATTCCAATAAAAATCAATAGGGGTATTAATGTCAAGTTAGTCATAACTAACTTTTAAAAGAAATCTCGAAACTTTAAATTCATATAACATATATCAAATTAAAGATAATTTTATAAGGATTCCAACTATATACTACATGCATATGTTCCGACGTCAAAATTTGAAAAAAAAAACTAGAATTTTCGTATTTTTCGTACACAAGTTAATGTCAATGAAGCTAAGATAATATGTCGATATAAAGCATATACAATGTCAATCCTAAATTTGTGTTGACATTCTCAAAGCATTGTGTTGATATTTTCGAAACACTATATTGACATTTTCATCCAAAACCCTAATTTAGCGTTTTTTTTATCTTTTTCGATTTAGTTAATAAAAACGAAAATTACACGTGGCAAATTGTAGACCACACGTTTTTTAAAATAATGTAACCTTAAATTAATTATAGTTAGCAATTAAATGATGAGTTAGCAATTAATCACTCCCCGAAAAAAAACAATCATAGTTATATATTTCATCTAGCAAGTTGACCAAAAATGAAATACCCTGTCTTTTCGGGTCAGAGCACAAAACTAACATTATCCAAAGCCGAAAGGCATACTTTAGGATTATAGCCCACACAAAATCAATATCATAATCAATAATTTAATCCAATATAATAATACGGTTAAAACAAGTCGAATTGTTCATAAGTAAATCATTTCCCAAATGAGCAAAAGAGTACAAGTAAAACAAGTTGAGTGTAGCGCTATCATCGATTCCTGAATCTAAAAAATGTTAAATAATGACGTGTGAGTATGTAAGCATACTCATTGAAGTATTACATTGTAACTAGTTATCATCAATTTTATATTAAATCATAAAACAATGAACCTTTTTAACTTTGCTAACATCTTTGTAAGACTAGCTTTGGTCCTTGTGGACCTGGCCCCTCATAGGTTATCAGCTCATATGATCCCTTGGATCCAATTTCTCGTGGGCCGCATAAGCTAACACAACAATAATTATATCTATGTTACCACTAAACTTATACTCCTTCCGTCTCATTAAATATGCAACATTCGGGAATTGACATAGGTTTTTATGTAGTGTTGTTTTGTGAGTTAAAGAAGAGAGAGTAAAGTAAGAGAGATGAAAAAGTAGAGATAGAGATATTTCCATTTTAGGAAACGTCTTATTTTTAGTGGGACAAACTAAAAAGGAAAACATTTCATTTCTAATGGGACAAAGGGAGTATATAATTAAAGTTAATTCTACATAGAATGATGCAATTTCAAATAATCTTTTCTATCTCGGTTCGATAGTCCGTCCTCGAGTCTTGGATGTGTCGCTCCTAGCACTTAGCATTTAAATTTAATTTATAAACTTTCAAACTTAAGCTTGAAACTTAAAATCATTCTAAATTTTACAACATCTAAAGCTTCTATTTTAAATCATAAATTCGATTAAAGCATAACAATTAACCCAACTATTTTAGAAATCATAACAATTATTTCTAATAAACCCAATATAAATAATAAAATTAGTTTAAATACAAATTAGGATTACATTTTTTTAACTATATTATGGGTGTTTTGCAACTTTGTCTATTAAAAAATTATTATTCCATGAAAAATAAATAAATCTACAGTAGTTTTTTTAATTTACAAAATTCTTAAAGTAAATGAAAACTAAAAATAAAACTTATACAACAAGAAATAGAAATATTTTTAAATACTTTTAGAACGGTCAAGAGTTCATTTCAAATGACAAACCTAAAAGCCCAACTTCTTCAATTCATTTCTGTTGGAAAGGGAAATGAAATAGGAGATTCAATTTCTCAATTTCTTCATCAAATTACTCATAAATCACCCAAAATCCTGCTAACCAGCATCAGGGTTTCTGCAATGTCGCTGATTCTCAGAAGAATTGCTGCTCGATTCGGTACTGTTCCTCACTCAATCTCTCTCTGCTGTTCAAATTCCCGCTACGAATGTAGGAAGCCCTTTTCTTCTATGCTCAGAATTGATTTCAGCTCTATAAACGACATCCAATTTGCCAATTTCTTGTTCCGTGAAATGTCTCGGATCAGACCACAGCCTTCTATTTCTGTATACAACAAATTGTTGACTACCGTTGTTGTCAATATGGAGCACCACTCCGTTGCCCTCTCAATGTTCGACGAAATGCGTCAATCAGGTCTCCCTGTGAATGAGTACACATTCAGCATCATTATGCATTGCTATTGCCTTTTAAATCGGGTGGATTTGGGGTTTTCTATATTGGGCAGCTTCTTCAAGCTCGGATACGAACCCGATGCCGCGATTTTCACTACTCTCATCAAGGGGCTTTTTTTAGATCATAAGGCTATTGAGGCAGAGAAGCTCTTCAACAAGCTGTTAGATGATAATAAAATCTTTGAGCCTTGTCAAGTTACTTTCTTTGTTCATGGGCTATGCAAAGCAGGGCACACTGTGACAGCGTGTAATTATATTGATCTGTTGGCTGAAAAGGGTTGCATTGTTAGGTATTATGCGTATAATGCTCTCGTCGATAGTTTATGCAGGGGCGGGATGGTTGAGGATGCGATACTGGTACTGCGCAGAATGATTGACCGGGGTGTTATGCCAAGTACTGTCACGTATACCTCGATTGTTCATGCGATGTGTTGGGTCGGTAGATGGGAGGATGTGCGAGTTTTGCTACGTGAAATGTTTGATAAGAAGGTTTTTATTAACGTGATCACTTTTACTGCATTGGTGAACATGCTTTGCAAGAATGGTAGGGTGGAAGAGGCGGAGGATCTTGTGGAAATTATGGTGCAACAAAATGTTAGTCCTGATGTCTACACTTATAATGCCTTGATAGATGGATACTGCTCTCACGGGAAAATGGATAAGGCGAGGGAGTTAATTGATTCTCTCGCGGAAAAGGGCATTAAGCCTAATAATGTGTTTAGCTATGGTAGTTTGATCAACGGGTATTGCAAGAACGGAAACTTAGATGAAGCTAAGCGTGACTCTCTGGATGTTCCTGGGAAAGGTCCACAGAATACAAGTGGTCATTATAGCTCTATGATAAAGGAGTTGTTGTGTGAAGACAGATTTTCAGATGGGTGGAAGCTCTTTAGTGATATGGAAGCTCAGGGAGTTCATCCGGATATTTTTACATGTAGTATCTTGCTGGCTGGCTTGTGCAAGGCTCATCGTATTGATGATGCAATTTCATTAGTGCGCGCGATGGAAGAACGGGGAGATACACCCAATATAATCACGTACGATATCCTTATCTGTGGCTTGTGTAAAGAAGGAAGACAGGACCTTGCAAGAGGTATTTTTAATGAACTTCCTTCCAAAGGT